>NW_023416880.1:15575-28755 GCF_002922805.2 Oryzias melastigma | reverse complement strand
ATCCTCTGCTTTCCATTGTCTGAGACATTCAGGGAGCACACTGTCAGTTGGGGCCTTGAGCTTGACATATTCATGCATCTTGGATGTTACATCCTGGATAGTGGCTTCCACCCTCACTAGTCTTCAGCTTCCTTCCTTGCGGCTAGCATACAGTCTCAGGGTGCTGGATTTGGGATGGAACCCTCCATGTATGGTGAGGAGCTTTTGTGTCTTAACATCTGTGGTCTGTATCTCTTCCTTTGTTCATCTTATTATTCCTGCGGGGTATCTGATGACTGGCAGTGCATAACTGTTTATTGCCCGGGTCTTGTTCTTGCCATTGAGCTGGCTTCTCAGGACTTGTCTTACTAGTTGGAGGTATTTGGATGTTGCAGGTTTCCTTGTTGCCTGTTCCAGGTTTCCATTTACCTGTGGAATTCCAAGGTACTTGTAATTGTCCTCAATGTCTTCTATTGTTCCTTCTGGGAGTGAGACCTCTTCTGTGTGGACTACCTTGCCACTCTTTGACTCAATCTGACTGCATTTCTCAACCCTGAATGACATCCCAATGTCAGTACTGCAGATCCTGGTGGTGTGGATCAGGGAGTCAATGTCACACTTGCTCTTAGCGTATAGCTTTTAGTAGAGGAGGTGACTGATGGTGGCCCCATTTCAGAATCAGAATCGGCTTTATTGGCCAAGTACAGGATATGTACAAGGAATTTGGTTCCAGTGACCTGTGCTCTTATGCAGAAAAAGGTAAAAAAAATAAAAATAATATAAGATAAAAAATTAAAATATGAATATATATATATATATGAATATATATATATATATATATATATATATATATATATATATATATATATATATATATATATATATATATATATATTCATATATATTCTGAGTTAGTATCCATAGCCAGTCTAGTTGATTATTTGGCTGAGGGGGTTCAGACCTATGCAGAACACCAGTGGGGACAGAGCGTCGCCTTGGTATACTGTATGTATATAAGTGATCTGTAAGTGTTGTATTTTTTTAGTATTGCTGCTTCTTCTTGGTTCTGCTCAGAAAGAAACAAGCCACAATGGTTGAAGATTGCAGAATACTGGAAGAACAGAACTAAAAATAAGTCTCTGTCTCCTCTTAGCACCATCAGTGTAAGGCAACAGCACTTGATTGGATAGAATCTAGACCAATCAGCATGAACTCTCTCGTATGTGATTGTCTGGTTTGGTGGCACATATATCAAAATGAGATCAAATTTGAATATATCTCAAAGAATGCGAGAAAGCGAAATTCAAGACAACTCATCTGAAAACAGTTGTGTTGCAAATACAAAAAATATATATATTTTGAAAACAAACATTTAATAGTTTTATTTGCTATCTAGAGAGTTTGGTTTTAAAACTGAACATTTTGTTTGCAATGTAGGACATTTTGATATATAAATTATGGCTTTTGTTCTCGTTGTAGTGGCACAAATATTACGTCATAGTTTTCTTTCACACTGTAAATCTCTAGAAGTCAAATTAAGGGGCAACTTGTAAGAATGGTTGATGGTCGTTTGCAAAAAAGTTTAATAACTGTGTGTTTATCTGTGTCTGCAGGCAGTGGGAGGATGCTGAGATTATGGCCCTCCTGCAAGTTATGTTTACAGACTTAGATTTTATGGCAACCTTTAACATTGAGCTTGAAACTCTGCAACAGTTCCTATTTGAGGTCTACAAAAGATACAATAACATTCCTTTTCATAACTTCAAACACTGCTTCTGTGTTACCCAAATGGTGAGTATTTACCATTTAGTTATTTAGTATTTAGTCTTATGTAATTAAAGTGCCCTTTGATGAAAATTCAGTACTAACTATTATTGTTTGTTCACCATCTTACAAGCTCACCACCCTCATAAGAAGTTTTAATGTTTGGGTTATGTGGCTCAGCTGCCAATATAAAGGCAGTAGTTTTGTGATTACTATTCTTGTTCAAAATTTGTTTTTTGGGACAAGTTCTTTGATTAGGAGGTACCCTGAACTTGAGAAGATCCGTCTAGATATAGTTGATGTAATTTTAGTTCACGGAAGCAGTGGAAGCAGTCCTTTAAAAATGGGTTGGACTTCTTTCCCAAAATGCTGATTTCCATATATTGGAAACTACTTCTACAGTGGGGCTAAATAGTGATTAGTCAGCCACCAATAGTGCAAGTTCTCCCCTTAAAAAGATGAGAAAAGCCTTTAATTATAGGTATGCCTCAGCTATGTATAAATCCAGAAAATCATATTCTCTGATTTTAAATAATTTATTTTTAAATTAATTAAAAAGTATTTCATCACAAACAAGCGAGATTTCTCTTTCTCACCGATCTTTAACTTCTTCTGTAAAGGTGCATTCACAACGAACGCGATTGGTGCGGCGAAGGTGGCCAACTCCAATGGTACAGGCGCAGTCTGAGGCGAATTGAAGTTCTGTGGCATGATATGAGCGACTGGCGCGGTGCAGAAGTCTGCCAGCAGTTCGATTTGAGCGGCAAGGTGCAAATTGGGCGGTGCATGCAAAATCTAAATACCTGAAGTTTGACGTGTCGCTGCGTCACAACAGCCAATCAGGAGCTCAGCTTTGGGCACGTGAGAATTTCAGTGACTCGATCAGTGGGTAGAATATTAATCCAAAGCGAGCGTTTTTGTCCAGGACTTTCATCTTTTTCCCTTACCTGTGTGAGTCGCAGGTTCTCAGACCTCATCCAGCGACTTTTGGTCGAAAGCGGGATACACTCTGGACAGATTGCTGGCTTTCGCTCCATTACGGGGGAGCTTACTCACTTGATTTGCCGGCAGACAGCGAGACGCTGCGGGGACTGCCAGCTCTGGTCTTATCGAGACATTCATTCTAAGTAAGATATCCACAGACAGAGCTGGTAGCTCCTCCCACATGCAGCCGCAGCGTGAGGAACACAGGCGGGCGGGGTTTAATGTCAGAAAAGATCCTTCTAAAGCAGTAAATTTACTTGCTATCATTATGGAATTTTATTTAAAAACTTCTCATTTGATCAGAAATTGTAGGTACTGCTTTGCAGCAGAGGATTTTTATCTACATGTGCTTTAAACTTAATCTAATAGTAAACAGTTTTGACAATAGATTTAATCATTGTTTTACTCAGTCATCTGATGTGCATTTTGGAGTACTGACAAAACACTTCAGGCCTTTTAATATGGTGTCATGTCAGGAGTGGTTAAAATGAGTTTAATTCACTATTATAAGCTCATTTCATTAAAAAATAATCTCAAACGACAAAATGTTCCCAGCAAACCCATTATTAATACACAAAGGGAAACAAATCAGGCTTCTTTGAAGCTATGTGCAAAAACTTGAGGTGAAAAATGTTAACAAAAGAACAATTCAATCAAAATAGACTCAAACTCATGACTACAACTTCAGAAGGACAACTGAGCGGGCCCCTCCTCCACAGGCCCTTAGAGGGGCATTAACACATAAAACTCAGGGGACCGAGAAAAAAAAAGAACAAAATAAAGAACGGTTCCCAGCCACAAGTCGATTCCTATCGTTCGTGTGAAGGAGCCGTTCAAAAGATCTGATTTTTTCGTGAACGTCACATCTTTATAGGACACAAAAAGCACTCATTTTTGCAAATTGTGTGCAGCTGATTTTCATCATGCTAAACTAATTTTGGAAATGTTTTTAAATAGATGTATGGTTTGATCTGGCTGACCGACCTCAGGAGCAAAATGGACAGCATCAACCTTCTGATTATGCTGACTTCTGCAGTCTGCCATGACCTTGACCACACAGGTTACAATAATGCATATCAGGTACAGCAACAAAGTACAGTTATATGTTTCCATACAATGCCTTGTATGTATATTTGCAAGCACTGGGTACAAATTCTTACTGAATGTAGGAGGAAATTTTTTTTTTTTTTTTTTTTTTTCTACAACCAGATTCACTGATAGTGTGACCCGAGTTCATTCTCTGTTCATTACCAGGACTCCTCCATTCCAAGATTGGATTCTAATTAAACAGCCAGGGCTTGTCTTAGTGCATTAGTGTTAATTATTGTTTTTGCCATTTCTGTGTCGTCAAACTTCAAAGTTTAAAATTGACTTAAAATGTTTTAGTTTCTGTGCATTCACACTAAAAAGAGTTGCAGAGGCTTAAACAGTATAAGTATCATGAACATTGAGAATAGATTCAGACTCACCCAGCTGACCCTGACTGACTGTATGACTCTCAATTTTGTTTCAACAAATGTTAACTATTTTTGTTTTCAAATCTCAAAGTGGGTGATCTTGACAACTACGTGAATTAATGCAGTTAATGCCACTTTGTGTGTTTTGTAAGGGTGCAAGGATTCATTGATGAATCATTTTACCCAAAATTATCTATCCAAGCTGTCCAGTTTATCTGAGGCAAGTTGTTAATCAAATTGAATTGACCTATACAATGTTAAAATTGTTTCAAAATGAAATAAATTAATTATAACAGATAATGGAAAATCCCATTTGAATTGAGTCACGGTAGGTTTATTTCACTTCAATGTAAAAATGACCAAGTGCCATCACTCGACAGCTTCATTATACAAAATACAAAATATTGCGCAAATTCTATTTTTCCATGATTTTTCTGAACCCTCAATGCAAATGACAGTCCGCATAGTTTTCAAGTCATTAACCACTAGAGTAAACATTAAATGTTATTGAACAAACTTCCTAAAGATAACAGCAACTGTGCTGCTGAGCAACATTATGCTAAGTGTCATTTGGAATAGTATTTAGAAAAAATATAGAAAAATATAATTTGCATAATAATTTGGAGTGTTCTGTACAATGAAAACGTTTGAGGCTCCTGGTATGTAACAAATGTACTCCACGTTGTAGAATTACATTTTTATCTCTTGGGGTGTCCATCTATTCTCCATTTTTGCTCTGACACTAAAAAGAAATGTTACAGTACTGTCCTCCTAAAAATTACTTTCCACAGCCCCAGAGTTGATTTTTTCTTAAATTACCTATGAGACAGAATAATTGGCCTGACTGTCACCAGCCTAGACCTGGGAATCAATTCTAGAATCCTACAACCCTGAAAGGACACATTATGAGTATGGCACATGACAAACACATCCTTGTTTTTTCTCATCATAAGGGGGTCATCATTTCGAGAAAGGTTTTTAGTGTAGTGTATTTTCCTGATTGTTAATCTTTATAGCAATATTTAATATGGCAAGTAAAGACAAACATAGCAAATAATAAAGATAGGAAGTTATTTCTTTAAACTGTTTGAGCATCTTACAGATAAATGCACGGACTGACCTAGCTCTGCGCTATAATGACATCTCTCCTCTGGAGAACCATCACTGTGCTGTGACTTTTGAAATTCTTCAAAGGGTGAGAAAACCACTATTTGGTATCTTGAATTTATTTTTGTTACGGCTCTTAAACCAAAGTGAATTTGGTCTACTGTTTTCTATTTTGCAGAGAGAGAGCAACATCTTTAGAAATCTATCCATTGACCAGTACAAACGGATGAGGGAGGGAATTATCAAGTGAGATCTGCCTAATTTTCCGTGTTGACACCAGATTAACAACAACAGCAGCATTTATTATATGCACTTGGAATTCCAGATGCATCCTGGCGACTGACATGACGAGACACAGCGAAATTCTCAACAAGTTTAAGTCCATCCTTCCATCTTTTGACTTTACCAACAAGGAGCACAAAGATCTGGTAAAAAAAATCTAGTAATGATCGTCAGAGTAAAGGTAATACGTGTACTGTTAAGGGACATGTACATTACTAGTTTATAAACAATGTCAACATGTTAATTTTCTTTGCAAACCTCTCCTGGACAAGTGTTTTTAAACATTTTAAAACTAAGGTAAAAATGTAAATAAAAGGAAAAAAAAAAAAACAACTTACCAGTGCAACACACAGATTCGGAAACATTGAGGAGTATGGTACCCTGGTCAGTAGAAGCAGTCTCAGTCTGGACCTAATGGGTCAAAACATGTTTGTACCATGTGCTTCCCAATTTCTCCATTTGTGAAGGCAATGGAGAAGCAAATCTTGTGCTCCTTTTAGGGAACAGCACCATCTCACTGGCATGTGAAAGACACCTCCATCAAAGATTAAAACCAAGGAGGTGCAGCCCTTCACAGAACACATGGACAAGAACATTACAGTTGCTAGGGAGTGACTACAACTGTGTGGTCTTGAGAGTGAAAGAGGGGAACTTACAAATCTAAAAGAGACCTACTCACACTAATCTCTGAATTTTGTTGGACTTACACAAAGCAATCACAACTTTGTATCACAGAATAAATCCCCAGCTTAACAGAAGCCAGGAAAAATTAAGTGGCTCATGTCAAGACTGGTCTGAAAATCTGTTGATATCTCAAATGGGCATCATTCTAAACCAGGAGGAAAACAGAGGAAGGCTCCCAAAAGAGAAACAAAAACCTTGATTTGATGTACATCGCCAGTGTTTCTGTGAAACTAAAGAGGATTTTTGCCAAACATAAAATACAAGTCCATTCCTCCTCCACAGAATCAATACCGGATTGTGGTCAATTCCCTCTTGTCTCTCAGTGTACTTGCCTTGCTGTTTTGCCTTGTTTTCGACCCTGCTCACGTTCTGGACCGCCACACCTGTTTTCGCCTCATTGGTACCTCAGCCTTGGATCTGCCGTCTCTGTATTTTTCTGCTGCAAAAATGAGACTGTTCCACTTCTCTTTGTGTGGATTATTGGGGACTACTGCAGCTCTAAATGCCAAGATCTCAAATCCAGTCTGCAAGACCTAACTCAGAGAGTAAGTCAAACAAGCCACACCTACCAACCGCAAACAGCTTCACCACTTTCTGGGGTTCGCTAATTACTACCGTCATTTTATACACAATTACAGTCAAGTGGCATCCCCCATTCATGCTCTGACATCCGTTAAAACTGGGTTTTCATGCCCCCCCTCTGCAGAGAAAGCTTTTAACAGTTTAAAGTTGCTGTTCACTTCTGCTCCTGTTCTTATCATGCGCGATCCCCTCAAGCAGTTCATTGTTGAGGTGGATGCATCTGACTGCAGAAGTGGGGCTGTTCTGTCCACTGACAACAGGGTTCATCCCTGTGCCTTTTTCTCCCAACGTCCGTCACTGGCAGAACGTAACTACAACATCAAAGATCGACCACTGCTTGCCGTAAAATTCGCTCTCAAGTAGTGGTGACACTGGCTAGAGGGCACTCAAGACCCCTTTCTGGTGTACACTGAGAATATCTTGAATCTTGAATATCTCAGAACTGTCATATGATTGAACTCTAGACAAGCGAGATGGGCTCTGTTCTTTGCCAGGTTCAGTTTTACCCTGACTTACAGGCCTGGATCCAGAAATGGAAAAGCCGACACCCTCTCTCGTTGCCATAAAGAACCTGGTTCAGTCCCAGAACCTGACTATATCCTTCCACCCTCAGCCCGCCTAGCTGCCTTGACATAGAGATTGAACTCACCAAGGCTTCCAGGAACACCTCTGCTCCATCTGCTTGTTCACCCGACAAGTTATATGTTCCTGAGAATATGAGAACCAGGGTCTTGCAATGGTGTCATTCATCCAGACTAACCTGTCATCCTGGCAATTCACATACAACCCACATGGTGAGACAGCAGTTCTGGTGGCTTTCTCTTGTAAAGGACGTAAAGGAGATTGTGTCTGCCTTGCTGGACTGTGCCCAAAACAAGACATCTTATCAACCACCTGCAGGTCTGTTACACCCCTTACCTGTCCCTGGTCTCACATCTTATTGGACTTTGTTACTGGCCTATCTGAATCCAAGGGATTGTACCACTGTATGTCCTGTGGTGGACAGATTCTCCAAAATGGTCCATTTCATACCCTTGCCTAAACTCCCCACTGCCAAAGAAACAGTTGAGGTACTCCAACAACACGTTTTCAGGATCCATGGGTTACCCAGGTACATTGTGTCAGACCAGGAGCCTCAGTTCACTGCTATATTCTGGGCAGAGTTTTGTAGGTTGCTGGGTGTCACTATCAGTTTGTCTTCTGGATTTCATCCGCAGTGAACAGAATAATGGTCAAACAGAATAATAATAATAATAATACATTTAATTTAAAAGCACCTTTCAGGCTCTCAAGGTCACTTTACAAAAAAAGGTAAGAACACACAAGTAAAACAATAAGTTAAAACCAAAGTGTTAAAGTGTTAAACAGAAAACAGAAGATGCTATAAATAAGCTTGTCTGAACAGGAAAGTTTTGAGTTGTGATTTGAAGGTCGTTAGAGAGTCCAGGTTTCTGAGATCAGGGGGAAGAGAGTTCCAGAGTCTGGGGGCAGAGCAGCTGAAGGCTCTGCCACCCATGGTGCATAGGCGAGAGCACATTAACCAGCAACTGGAGACCACCGTCCATCTACTATGCAGTAGAAACCACTCCTCCTGGTCCCAGAATATCACTTGGGCTGAGTATGCTCACAGCACTCTGCCTTCTTCTGCCACAGGTCTCTTCCCCTTTCAGGCTGTTTATGGATACCATCCACCAATTTTTTTGCAACCCAGGAAAGAGAGTTTTCAGTTCTGTCTGCTTTGGCCTCTGTCAGACGTCATCACAGGCCCTTTTGGGCTCTAAAAATATCTGAATACCTGGATATTTGTGATCCATTCCTAAAAATCTGAATATGAATATTGTGATGCTTGAGACTGCTTATTCACAAAAAGTACAGTAAAAATACACCCAGGCCATGTTATTATCAATTTAAAATGTCTGTCTGAGAAAAGTGTTTACTGAGGAGTTTTACGGCCTTAAAACATCGAGAATTATTGTAAAAAAAAGATGACTTCTTCATGGATTTCACCTATCGCAGGCTATTTAGAATGGAACTCCAATAATAAATGAGGGGGCTTACACAGCACTGTGTGTGTTTATGGATTTTAGTTGCTAAAAGTTTAATTCCTTTTTAGCTACAGAAGCCTTTGTTTAAAGAGTTGAATAAAAGACTAATGAGAAAAGAGCATGTTGTGGCAGTAAATCACAACACTATGCCTTATTCTATGGCAGAGGTTTAAGAATCTTCTCATCATAGAACCCCCATTTTTTGTCTCGGTCTTCCCAACATCCACCTCTACACTAAAGAAGAAAACCCTGTTGAATATACAACTCCTGAAATATAAAATTATCATTATCTTCTATTCTAAATCAGTTTCCTGATTCTGCAGCTCATGATGATCCTGATCAAAGTGAGCGACATCTCAAATGAAGCACGACCCATGGAAGTGGCTGAGCCATGGTTAGACTGTCTTCTGCAGGAGTTCTTTAATCAGGTATTTTGGTCTAATACACATTACATTTTACACTTCAGTATGTATAGCAGTTGTGTATAGGCTGTGTGCAACAAGTTTGTTGCGCAGTATAATTGGATCTTGTTTGGTTACGTTGGTGGATTTCTCAGGAATGCATTTGTGTCACCCATGTCTTCAGCCACAAAGCCGGGGGTCGGCAACCTGCAGCTCCGGAGCCGCATGTGGCTCTTTAAGCACTGCCTTGTGGCTCATTGCCGCTTTTTCAAAAATGTTTGAAAATGAAAAAAAAATTTTTTAGTTTTTGTTTTAATATGATTTCTGTTGGAGGACAAACATGACACAAACATCCTTTACGTTTTCCAGTTGTTGTGAGATGAGTGTAGGTGCTTCCACACCGGCTGAGTCAGCGCGCAATCAAGCGCACACCCTCAATGAAAAGTCAATGCAAACATGCGCACACCAGAATTCCTGGCACGTGCGTCTGGAGCACACGTGAGCGCACGTTGCTACGCGGGTTTTGAAGTCGGGTCGCGAGCTCCACGTACAAATCAGCACGCATTGAGCGCACGCTGAATCTTCAATCCGGTTCAAGATTCCCACGCACAGTCGCAGCAGCGCAGAGCTGTGACCAATCAAGGGGCCGGATTTGGGAGCTGCTTGTGGGCGGAGTCTGCTTCAAAGCACAGAAGTGCCAAACGTGATCACGAAGGAGAAATGAATCATTACGGTTTGTGTCCGGTCAGGTTAATATGACACCAAGATGAGATGAGCGCTAACCAACAGTAGAAGAAGAATAGAAGAAGAATCTCCTATCCGCCACTGTGTGCGTGACCGCGCTGCTCCGGGGTGGATACCACCTGCTGAGCGCGGCCGGTGTGCAGGTCTCACACACCGGCCGCGTGCGGTGCGTGGCGGGGAGGAGATTCTCCTTCTATTGTATTTTTACTGTTCATTAGCGCTCATCTGCATCTACAACAGGGAGAACCTAAAGTAAAAGTGTTGAAAATCCCCCAAATCTTTCTGAAGACTTTTGTTTTCACAACTCTGTCCTTTTAAATGTCTGACTTAAAAACTTGCGCGCGCTCCAGACTTGGAGGCCAGGAATTCTGGTGTGCGCGCGTTTATATTGACTCTTCATTGAAAGTGTGCACTTGATTGCGCGCCGACGCGGCCAATGTGGAAGCACCTTAAAGGTGCACGTTACATTTTTGTGTTTTTTTTCAAATCCTCCAAATAAAAATAACATCAAAAATCGTATTTCTTTATTGCATTTCTTTAATTTCATCAAAGCAATGAAACAAACTGTAATTCATTCATATTGTAGTGATGGTCTCAGGCACGCTGGGCTTGCTGTCGGTCTGGCAGCGCAAGGAATTGTGGGTTACTCGTTCTTTTGCCTGTCTGACTGGAATTGGGTTTAAGTTGGGGTTTTCCTCAATGTGTTTTGTTGTCTGACTCTTGAACATTTGTTGGCATTTATGATTTTGTCCTGTTATGTTTGAATTCTTCCTGCTCCTTGAGTGAGAATGAGGGAGAGACTGATGACGACCCCCTCTCCTTGTGTCATTGAGGGATGTCAAAATAAAAGCTTGTATGGTCATTATGAAGCTATTCAGCTTTTGTCAGCCAGTTTGCCGCTGCAATTCCTCTCTAACTTGTCATGGAACCAAAATTGAGGCTTACATGACCCGAGGACACGCAGCAGGAGAAATAATCGTTTAATCACGGACGTGATTAATCGACACATTCTCCATGTGTTACCTTCATTGTAAGACTTATATAAGGCATTTCAATTTATGCGGCTCCAGACATATTTGTTTTTTATTTTGTTGGTCTAGAGTGGCTCTTTCAACATTTTGGGTTGCCGACCCCTGCACTAAGCCAACAATAGATTTAGTGTGTTATTGTATGCTGTTACTGTAAATTTTGCTAATCACATTATTTTCTTTTACAAATGTTGATTTGATGACTTCAGAGTGATGTGGAAAAGTTGGAGGGCCTCCCAGTGACCCCCTTCATGGACAGAGATAAAATAACCAAGCCTTCCTCTCAAATAGGCTTCATTAGGTTTGTTCTTCTGCCCCTTCTCATTGAACTCACCAAACTATTTCCCTGTCTGAAGGTAATATCAAAGATATGAAGGATAAACTGTATGTTCACACATAAAGTCATCTGAGGTTTAGTTATTGGGAAGCTAATAAGCTTCCTTCATTACTTCTGCAGCATCACATCATCGAGCCGGTGCGGAAAGCCCTTGAATACTACACTGAGATGGAGAAAGCTCTGGAGAAGGAACAACAGGCCTGGGCTCAAAGTGAGATTGTAGCCAAGAGCAACGAGAAAGATGATGGCCAAGATCATGCTAACTCAAAGTGAAAAAGTTGTAGATTGTGGGATTTTTCCATTGTGAGTACAGGGATGTTTTGGATTCAGATAAAGGTCTTAAAAATCATTATTTTGTCCTTTTACACTCAAAGTCAAAGATGGCTTTTAGTCCAGTTCTTTATAAACAAAAACATTTACATATTCAGTTGTTTACCTACAATATTCAGTATTGTCACAGACAGATTCCTGTTTACACAGCTTATACAATTAGGAAACTGACATCCAAAAAGCCAAATCTCAGTTTTATAAAAAAAAAAAAAAGTTTTCAAAGTAGTGTGGAGCCATGTGCAAGAAGTATGTTATGCTCTAAAGCAGGGGTCCCCAACTGGCGGACCGCGGTCCGGGTCCGGACCCCGAGACCCTTTTATCCGGACCGCCAAGCATTTTTAATAAAAAGTACGATTTTTCATTCATCTTTACACGGCGATTTTTGAACAGGCGCGCGCGAGGACAGCTACATTCAGACCGGGGTCCTTCAACCGGCAAAAGCTCAAAGCGGTGTTCTAATGTTTACGTAGTTGGGACGTAAAGTTATCTGGAATGTGCGTGAACAATGGCTCTATCTAAAATGAGAAAAGTGGACTGAAAATCGTGTCTTTGGAGATGATGGACCGAAGATTTCGCTTTTATTTACCAGCAGTGAGTTCTACGAGGCCGGTTTGTATTATAAGCAGGGAATCTGCTGGTTTTATTCAGAGCACTGATATCAAGCGGCGCTACGAGACAAAACACAAAACGTCTGACACAAATTACCCGACAGAATGAGTGACGTGGTCACGGAAAATAGACGAACTGAAAGTACAGTGCGAGCGTACAACACACAGACGGTAACAGCACAACAACGAGCTCACGAGTGGATTTTGGGCAAGCACTAAAAAAGTCACTCAGAAATGATTAAAGTGTGCATGGAGGCAAAGACAGAAACAATATTAGAAGGAAAAGAGGGACAGCAGCTTCAAGAAAAGCTCAGACAGATTCCCCTGTCGTCAACAAGAAGCTTTCCAGAGATGTGCCGGGCTATGGAGCTACACTGCTGCCAATATTATTTGAAACCCAAATAAGACAAATTAAAAAAATATTTATGTTTGGCTAAAAAAAAAAAAAATCTTTCCATTCTAAAATTAACCTATTTTCAGCTTAAAAAGTTCATTTTTTAAGGTTTCCAAACTAAAAATTTCAATTCCATTTTTTTTTATTCAACTCTATTTATTTATTTATGTTCGTTTTCTAATATGAAAATTTCAGTTTCAAAACTTTTTGCCCCTTTGTGGTGGGTCTAACACGAAGGACCAAACCAAATGGATGAGTGTGGTAATTTCAGTCCTGCGCATTCACTGACTCTGCTAGAACAGAGTTTTGGACACGGTTTGTACGGGATAAAACTCTGATCTTTACATCCGTCTCGGGACAACTTCAGAATATGATAGAACAGACGATACAGACATTTTCTGATCCTAATTATCACAGCTCTAGGAGTCAGTGAAGACACTGGGACTGAAGTTAT
>NW_023416880.1:0-1956 GCF_002922805.2 Oryzias melastigma | reverse complement strand
TGGCTGAACTATTATTTTTAAACAGAAGTTTTAGCAGTATACATTTTATTGAAAGCAACAGGAAGATTTTTTTTGAAAAACAGCACTGCAGCCTCCATCGCTCAAAGTGTGACAGAGAGGATCAGCAAGCTGATGGAGGAGAAATTCCTGGATTTACTATCTACCTTGGACAGGCTAAATAATCACATAGATGATAACACCAGGAGGATAAATGAGTCAGAATCCCAGATCATGGAGGAATGAAAACCACATTGCTTCAAGCCAAGTTACCAAACTCCAGAAAGTTAAAACTAATGGAGCGGTGTGATGATGCGGAGAACCTGAGCCGCAGGGAGAACATTTGCATAATCTGTCTGAAAGTGGGCTCTGACGGACAATCTGGTGTGAAGTTCTTTGAATCCTGGCTCCCGGAGGTCCTGGGGATAAAGACCAAGCCTGGGATAGTTAACTAGTGGACACTTGACCCGCTTAAGGAGGAGTGCTCCCGGCCTGTCATCATTAAGCTTCACAATTTTACTGACAAGCAGCGGATCCTCACGGCGGCCAGGGAGAAAGGAGAGATCATCTACTAGGGCAACAGGATCTACATCCGTCAGGACTTCTCAGTTCAGGTGTGTGACGCCCAACAGCCTAATCAATCTGGGTTTCTGACACAAGCTGAGTGTCACTGGCGACTATCATTGGACACACAACATACCTGAGGACATAGCGAGAACACCGGGGTCTCCATGGATGATCTGCCCGCCTAACAGGCGCAAGAGGCAGCGGTGCGAGAGGAAGCAGAAGCGGGGATACCGGTTGGGCTCTGATGCGAGGCTGTAAACACCCACACAGGCCAACTTTACCGAGCCTCTTTCTCTCGAACGCCAGATCTATCACCTACAAAATCAACGAACTTGAGCTGCAGATGGCAACTATGAGTTTTCTACGAAACTGCAGCATCATATTCATCATGGAGACTTGGCTAAACCTGCTGATCCCTGACGCTGCAGTCGAGATCGCAGGCCGTGCGCTACACCGGCATGAAAGGAACGGAGACTCAGGTAAGAGTGGAGGAGGGGGGCTCTGTGTGTACGGGAACATTGAGTGGTGCTGTAACAGCAGAATCATTGACACAAACTGTTCTCCTGATTTAGAGGTTCTGGCAGTCTCGTGCAGGCCATTTTATTACCAAGGGAGTTTACAGTACTTGTTGTGATTGCTGTTTACATCCCACCACATGCTAACATGCAGCAGCTCGCCCATCCTGATGGGGTTGTTATTGTGGCCGGTGACTTCAACCAGGCGTGCCTAAAGACTGTGCTTCCTAAGTTCACTCAGTTTGAGGATTTTGCTACAAGAGGGGAACCTGTCCCTGTCCACCATCCCACCCTGCCTCAAAACCTCCATTTTCATCCCCATCCCTAAAAAGTCAGCAGTGGACAGCACTAATGACTACAAGCTTGTTTCACTTACCCCTGTAGTCATGAAGTGCTTTGAGAGACTGGTCTGTCAGCACATCAGGACCTGTCTGCCTCCCACTCTGGACCCTCACCAGTTTGCGTATAGACCAAACCAGTCCTGAGAGGATGGTATCACCATAGCTCTCCACACTGCGCTGAGTCATCTGGAGCACCAGGGTAGCTGCATGAGGATGATCTTCCTGGACTTCAGCTCAGCATTCAACCACATCATCCCGGAAATTCTGGTCCAGAAACTGTCCGACCTGGGTCTCTCCTTCCCCATCTGCCTGTGGGTCAAAGACTTCCTGTCTGACTGCCATAAGTCTGTCAGGCTCAGCCTCCTTCTGTCCAGCACCATCACACTCCACCGGTTCTCCACAAGAATGTGTCTTGAGCTCCTCCTGTTCACGCTCTACACATCCGAGTGTGCCCCGACTCATCTCTCAAACACCATCATCAAGTTTGCGGATGGAAAAATAAACCAGCAAGAATCAGCCTTAAAACTCTAAAATCT
>NW_023416879.1:879753-888613 GCF_002922805.2 Oryzias melastigma | reverse complement strand
AAAATATTTTTTTCTTTATAAAGTGGCCCTAATACTCCGTCGTAAAACAAACCCAAAACATGTTACTTTTTCAAATTGAGAAATATTGCATTTTTCTTTAGCCAGAGAGCCACAATGGAGGTTGTGGCAAAGACTTATACAAAACACAAGGGGTGAAGTAGATGAGACACAGGGATCTTATAATTTCAATGAGGAGTTAAAGAGCCGAATGGGGCTCTGGAGCCGCAGGTTGCAGACCCCTGTTATAAAGCAATGACTAATCGACTATCAAATTGGTTGACTATTTTAATAGTCGATTAGTCATTGATTAGTCGACTAATCTACTGTGAACGTTTGTTTAAAAAGGGAGGACATTTTGCTTCTGTGCTTCTGGTTTGAATGGGATTCTCAGCTCAGCACAGGAAGATTTGTCTTCACACTTCTAATGATTTTCACACAAAGACTAGAGGGTAATATACCAGTGTGCCCGCTTTTTTATAGGAAGTCCAGGTGTGTCCTGCAGTTCCTTTGAGGCTCGTGCAGCCGACTAAGGGATGGGATGAAAATGAAAAGTTCAATTGTCGTGTGTGTAAGTGTTTTGTGAGGTATCTTTACATTACAAAAATTACAAGCCAGTCTTTGTTTAATATTTTAATCAAATGTTTGCATGCTAGTTCTTTTGTCATGATTACTTTTTGCTACTTAAACTTTTCATTTATTGTTTTAAAGAATTCAACGATGTGGCAGATAACATAAAGTTTTGTTTTTTCTGCTCCTCTTTATTTATAAAATTGTCTTTTTTTCATTTTCTTGATGTAAATAAATGAGGATGAGAACGCTTGGATCATCGTGTATTCCATCCGCTGATTGAGTCACTGAACGTGTCACATGCCCAAAGCTGAGTTTCTGATTGGTTGATGCGACTATTGTTCAGATACTTGAGTTTTAGACCAACGTGCTGCGCCCGACGCTTAAATCGATCAGCAGGACCTCTGATCATGTATATAGCACTGACCTATGGGTGATTGCATATTGCATTAGTGTGAACCAGTAAGTAAAAAAAAAAAGTAAACAATCGGCTCCCATCATTTGAAAGTTGACTCTTTCGACTTCATACCAGGCTGCAATTCTTAGAATCGCTGCTTTTGAGCATGAGTCATCATTAAACACCACTAACAGGCCCCATGCCAAGTGCCCAGGTTTCTGGATTGAAAAAATGAAAAATTCATAAGATGCCTGTGTCTCGCCTACTTCACCCCTTGTGTTTTGTATAAGTCTTTGCCACAACCTTTTGCTCGCAGCATGCCCAAAGAAAGAAATGTACATGAACATGTTTGCACTATGGGCTCATAGAGTAGTCTATATATTAAAATCCTGCACCTGACACCTGCACACCCCATACAGATTAGCCCATTTTCCGCCAGAGTCTGACATAACTCCGAGATTCTGAAGGCTGGACCGGACTGATCAGAGAGATCTTCGCAGGAGCAAGGACTATTTTTATTATCCAAGTTAACTGGAAAACAATTAGTATTAACCAGTGACTGATGCAGGTCAAACAGGTAAAGAGGAAAGTTTGTGTAACTCAGAATAATGACAGCTGGAGGCCACATTTTGACTTGATACATCAAAGTTGGATCAGTTTGCACTGTTTTTCCCCTTCATTTTAAGAAGAATTCCACATGCACACCTCCATAGGCTAGTACATTTAATTTCTATGAATCATTGACTTTAGTGTCAGACACGCTGGAATTGTCTGACTTTTGATATGTTTAGAATAATAATGTGAGCATGGAAATTTTGTAAACTTTAACTGGTGAGAAAAGATCTTCTGCAGCTCCACGTCTCATAGCCAAAGCTAATGCTAGTGTTAGCATTAGCATAGATTCAATGAATAAAATCATAATCACCTTCACATTCAGTGAAGGACTTGTAACCTTTCTCTTACTTTAACTGGGTTGTCAGAGAGAAATATTCTACGACTTGTGTAAGAAAAATCAATAGGAATTTGGGGAAGTGCTGGCGTTTAACATTCTGCAATTTGTATTTTGATTTATGAATGGTCCAATAGAGAAAAACATCAATCAGAGGACATGTATAAAATAAATATTGTTCAATTTTCTGTTACAATTGGTTAGGCCAGTGTTTCCCAACCCTGGTCCTCGGGCACACTGTCCTGCATGTTTTCCATGTTGCCCTGCTTATGCACACCTGATTCAGCTCATCATCAGGCTCAGCAGAAGCCTGACAATGACGGCCATCAAAGGCAGGTGTGTTTGAGTAGGGTTGGATTAAAAAAACGCCAGACAGTGTGCCCTGAGGACCAGGGGTGGGAAACACTGGGTTAGGCTACCTTTTGTTAAATGTAAAACTGTGTTCATCAGCGTTCAGTTCTCTGCTGTTTACCAGTGAACTGAAGTCACTATCCGTATTTACGGCCTGTTTTGTCTGACGTCACGTGAGAAGGGTCTATTGACTTCAGATTGTTGGGGGGTGGGGGGTGAAATTTGTTGGAACCAGAGATAAGGCATTTTCTATTGGTGACGTCACAGCCTTGTTTTGTCCATCTCCATTTATGTCAATGGTTCAAACATACCAACACATGATAAAGCAGCGATTCAGCCAAACGTGTCAGAGCTACTGCTGTCCCACCCAGAGGGAAGTCTGAACCAGGACCACTCCTGAAGGGGTAACGCACACCCACACGCACGCACGCACGCACAACAGCTGTCAGTTGTGTGTGTCTTTGTCTGTGAGACAGTAACACAGCCTCAGTTAAAGTTTGACATCAGTTCAACTTTTTTTTATAACTTGGTCAATGGAACTATGGAAGAAACGGTGACGTCACGCTGATGACATCCTACACCATTGCCCTGAGGACGGACGACGGGATTCAAACCTTCAGCTGCCTCCCTCCCCCCAGCGCAGCATCGGGCGCGCGCGCAGAAACTTTCTAAACCCGGGGGAGCTTTATTTATTCCAGCACACTCTCACAGTCTATATACCTTCCGTGCACGTGTCATCCATCCTACCTGTGTCTGCTGGCTGCGCGTGCTCCGTGCGCGTGCCCGCTAGTGTACAGGCTGTAAGAGGATCTCAGTGGAAGCGTGCACGCGGCTTGTCCGAAGGTCCAGAGCACGAGCAGCACCAGCAGGGGCTGGGCCATCCCGGTCCGATAAGGGATCGATATTCAGTCAGATCGGGGGCTTCTCATCGCCTCCTCAGGTCCGCCCGTCCCACCGCCCCATGCTCTGAATCCCGCTCCACCGCGCTGAAGACAACCGTCTGCCGCTCCTGCAGGCTCCCGCGCCTTCTGTCCCGCTCTAATCCGTCTCCGCTTCGGTTCGGTTCGGTCTGAACTGACCCATCAGAAACTCAGAACAACAATGGGAGAGAAAAAGTTGCAACAGACTGAACCCACAGCAGCTGCCCCTCCTCTTCATCACCGCCCCTCCGAATTTTCCACGCCCCTCCCGGAGGAGAAACCAGAGCCGCAGCCACACCTGGACCGGACCGGGCTCTGGGATTCAAACACGTGTCTCTTAACCCTCGTGCTCTCTTAAGGGGTTCAGATGACCCCACCCCCTCATGCTCTCTTAAGGGGTTCAGATGACCCTTACACTGATTTGTGACCCCTCCCATGACAAAGGAGGATTTAATGTCTGCCACGGACACCAGTAAAAACAAAAAATCTTTAAAAAAAAAAAGTTCAGCGCGCTGTCTTGTGGGTCCAGATGACCCACTTTAACATAAACACGTCTAAGCTGCTTCTGTCTTTACAGCAGTCAAGATGTTTGGATGAACAGAACCGAGCTCTCAGACCGAAGCAGAAATGTTCTCTTTGCCTTCAGTTCACCAGAACATTGTGTGAGTTGAAGTCCTTGGATCAAACATGAATCAAACTCTGTGAAGACAGGCAAGCAGAAACCCTGTAAGTGACGTCATCAACTAAACCAGGTTTCCTCTGAAGCTGCATTCATCACCGCTGTCTGCATCTTCACCCAACATGAAGCTCTGCATGCACATGGTCTTCTGCTCCTCTGACATGTCAGAGGTTCAAAAACACATCATGGGTGTCAGGAGGTCCACTCTCATAGGTAGAAATGAAAGTATGGTTACAGCAGGGGTGTCAAACTCAATCACACAGGGGGCCAAAATCCAAGACACCCTTCAGATTGCTGGCTGAACAGGGGCCCCTTTCAAGAAGCAGGTTTTGTTGAACTCTGAGTTTGTGAACTCTGAGTTTCTGGTTTCAGAAACGGAGGTAACTTAAACCTGTGAAAGTGGGTTAAACCAAACCCGTCCAAAACTTTGTGCTATTCTAAGATAAAATTAATTATTTTCAGCTTCGATTGTTGTTTTTTAGGTTTCAAAACTCGAAAATTCAATAAAAAATTTTTGTCACAGTGAATTTTTTTTTTTTACATTTTTGAATCTAAAAATATTAGTATCAAAACTTTTGGCCCCGTTGTGGTGGGAGCGGGGCTGACATGAGTGACCAATCAAAATTGATGAGGGTGTTAACTTCAATCCCAGTGCATTCACTGACTCTGAGAACTGTGATAATTACAGTCAGAAAATGGCTGTTCAGTCTGTACTATCATAGTCTGAAGTTGGCAAATTATTGACAGATCAAAAAGCATTCCTTACTTAACAAGTGACTAAATGACCTTCCTGATATTATTTAGTTCTTCTCCTGAACTGAAATGATTCAGATGTAGATGTACGCATTAACTCTGCAGATATTTTCTCTCTGTTTAGCCGCTGCAGATGTGTTGCTTTTCTTGATGAAAATGTGCTTGTAGTCGGCATATGCTTGTAGGAACACATCAATTTCTGTCGCTGGAAGTATAAAAGGCGTTTGTTACCGTTGGCATGGTGAATCGTGCTGTCTTTGCTCCATTGATCAGGGGCCCGTTTCAAGAAGCAGGTTTTGTTGGAACTCTGAGTTCCTGAACTCCAAATTCAGTAAAACTCTGAGTTTTCGGTTCCAGAAAGAGAGATAACTCAAACCCGGGAAAGTGGGTGAAACCAAGCCCGTTCCAAGAAGCAGGTTAAGATGAACTCAGAATCAATCACTATGGTAACTGAGTCTGTGAATGAAACCTGGTCGGTAGCAGGTTTTCTTCAGGAAACTTAGAGTTCTCTGTGGTCTCCGCCCCTTTTTAAAGTGAAAGATGTTCAAATATGAGTTCCTCATTAACATTTAGAGAACATTATCACATTAGAGACGTCACGTTTTCACCACTCAGAAACCAAAATGACATGTTCATTCATAGAGGATCATGTAGAGAGGAGGCTGATTAATCCAGAGGAAATGTTATTTACGTCGGTAGAGGATTTGGAGGACACGAGTCGACTGACTGCAGTTTCTCAATTCATTTTTATTTCAGCGATATTATAAATAGTGAGTTTTTCCAGGGACTCGCTATTAAAAATTACAGTTTTCTTTTCCTTATTTTAAACCCTTAACAAAAGGAACGATTGAATGTCAAACACCGGGAAACAATCTATACGCATCTACCGTCCGTCACTTGTGTCACTCATTACCTCTGTCGTCAGCAACACTGCCTCCCACTGTGGAGTTTGCGAGTTCAACTCCCGGTTACGGAAATTATTTTTATGCTTAAAAAACAAAGAATTCGGCGAATATTTTTTAAGTCTTGAGAATTAAAATTAAATAAATGTTTTTTTTAACATATTCCAGGCAGCTACAGTTTCTTTTTAGCGTGCAGTGATATCCGTGTGTGTGTAGGTGGGGAGGTGGGGGGTGTTACCAAAACTGGTCATTCATGCGATTAAGGAGATTACTGGTTAAATTAGTAAAAGATCAAAAACCACTCCTTACTCAACAAGAGACAAAATAACCTTCCTGACATTATTTATTCATTATTAGAAATGATTCAAATAACTGCAGATATTTTCTCTCTGTTCTACCGCTGCAGCTGTGTTGCTTTTCTTGATGAAAATGTTCTCCTATAGTCGCATATGCTTGAAGGAACTTATCAATTTCCGCCACCAGAAGTACTAAACTCAGATGTTTGTCCCCGTTGCCATGGTGAATCGTGCTGTCTTTGCTCCATTGATCAGAGCTTTTAATGGTCGCGACGCTCACACCTGATTCTGGTTCTGACAACTTCAAGTTGATTGAATCAAACATTTTCAGCTGTTCTGGAACCGAAAACCCTGAGTTTGAGAATTTTGAGTCCAGTGACTCTAAGTTCAGGTTCGAACTCTAAATTTGTTGAACCTGCTTCTTGAAACGGGCCCCAGGGGTTTTAATGGTCGCTACGCTCGCACCTGATTCTGAGTCCAACTACTCAGAACTGATTGAATTAACTCTTTTCAGCTGTTCTCAAACTAAGAACTCTGAGTTTGCAAACTGAGTCAGTCAACTCTGAGTTCAGGTTGGAACTCTATACCTGCTTCTTGAAACGGGTCCCTGGACACACATTTATTGAACACATTAAAGTGAGAGGTGGTGCTACAGCACTGATTGCTCACAAAACAGTAAAAATGGAAAAATCTTTACTTGCCAAATATTCTTCCTTTGAGCATCATCATTCTTTTCTGTTTTGTCACATACCACCAAACCCTCCTTCCTGTTTTATTGAAGAATTTTCTGATTTTTTTCATCTTTTCTTCACATAAGGTTTACTAAGATTTTAATAACTGGTAATTTTGATGTACATGTTGCAAAAATTAAGACATGTATGCTTTTGAGTTTTTAAATCTTCCTAGCAGCATGGATTTTAAACAACCAACTCACAACAGAGGACACACCCTCGACCTTGTCATTGCCTACGGCCTGTCTGCCGGGGTCTCCTCTGTTGTTGACTTGACTGTATCAGACCATTGTTGTGTTTTTTTAATGTCACCAGTGGAAACTGGTGAGAATTGAGAGAATTCGGTACATAAATCATGAAGTGGCTGCCAGTTTTATGGATATTTTTAAGCAAACTTCAGCTCAGATTTTCCCTACATCCTGTGATTACATGATTGATCATTTAAATACTCTTCAGTCTCCCATGGATGTAGTTTCTCCACTCAAAACTACACTGTAACATATTTCTGTTAATTGGGTGATATTTTACTGCAATTTCAGCAATAAGATACTGTACAAAGGCTTTACAATATTTTACTGTAAACATCAATGGATTGTGGGAATTTACTGTAAAAAGCAATGGTTTGTGGGAATGTCCCTTGTCACTATTGTAATTTCCAGTTACTTTGAATCAGAATACAGTGAGAAAAACATCCACAAAAATATGATCAATCACAGACAAGTACATCGTTATTTTTCTTACCTGGACTAAGTTTAACCTGCGATCCCTAACAAGTACAAAGACTGTTCATTGTAATTGAGTTCAAAACATTGTTATGTGTGGCATCACTCAGTAAAAAAAATCAAGCTGACAGTACAAATGTATCCCATGATACCACATACTCTAGTTTTGTTTTTGTTTTTTTATATATATCACTACAATATACAATATAATTCTCAGTGGTATTTTTTTTTCTCATGCATCCATTTAGTCATTGGAGACCAATGCATCAATAAACCAAGTGGAGGCCTGCCAATTTTCTTTATCCTCTCTTAGATGCAAAGAGGTGACAAGAAACTTTAGAGTACAATGACAAGTTGAGATTTTATATGTGAAATATCACAAATTGTAGCAAATAATATTCACACACAGTTACAACATACATTGATATGTTTATTGAGCAAATGTGTTTATTCTTTGAAAACTTTCTTTGGAGTTACCCGTTTTGGGGTCCAAAGGTAGATGTTATCTATTAAGGCGGAATCCTCCCTAGGCCTGGACTTACCCCCCAAACGTGACGCCATGCAAACAATCCAAATTTCAAAAATATTTAAGGAAAAACAGGAAAAACAACCCTCTGGCTCTCATTCAAAGCAGCAGGTTTGGTAGATAATAATAATAAATAATAAATTTTATTTATATAGCACCTTTCAAGATAAAAACCACAAAGTGCTTTACAGTAAAACACAGAATAAAACACAAAGTAAAACCAAATATAAAAACAGGACATAAACAGAGTTAAGAAAAAGCAATTTTAAAAAGATGTGTTTTTAGCTGCTTTTTAAAAGAAAACACTGAGTCAACAGATCTGAGGCTGAGAGGTAGGGAGTTCCAGAGGGATGGAGCTACTGCTGCAAAGGCTCTGTCACCCTTAGTTTTTAACCGTGTTCTTTTGGCAACCAGCAGGCCCTGGTCACATGATCTGAGTGACCTGCTGGGAGTGTACGGGTGCACGAGGTCTTTTATGTAGACTGGTGCCTGGTCATTTGCAGCTCTGTATGTTAAAACCAGGACTTTGAACTGCACTCTGTAGCAGACAGGGAGCCAGTGCAGCTGGATCAGCAGTGGGGTGACGTGTGAATACTTAGAAGTTTTGGTTAAAAGCCTTGCAGCAGCATTCTGCGCAACCTGAAGATGTTCTAGAGATTTTTTACTGAGGCATGTGAAGATGGAGTTGCAATAATCAAGACAAGAAGAAATAAAAGCATGAATGAGCATCTCCATCTCAGAACGTGATACAACTGGACTCAGTTTAGCGATGTTTTTCAGATGATAAAAACAAGAACGAACAAGTGTACTGACGTGAGTGTCGAGAGTTAAAACTGGGTCTAGAGTTACACCGAGGTTTCTAACAGAGGGCCTGACAAAAGAGGCGAGTGGACCGAGCCACTGGACTATCTGGGGGTGGTATTTGTCAGGAGTACAGATGAGGACCTCAGTTTTGGTTTCATTCAGTTGGAGAAAGTTGTCATTCATCCAACTCTTGACAGATTCCAGACACTTGTGTAAAATCTGTATTTTAAAAACATCCTGTGGTTTAAAAGATACATAAAGCT
>NW_023416879.1:865263-874135 GCF_002922805.2 Oryzias melastigma | reverse complement strand
CGACAGTCCGATAGACAGCAGTGTAAAACGGTCATAAATTAAAGCAGCTAAAACACAGTTCACTAAAATAAAATCAAGAGAACAGAAATAAAAAGAGTCTGTAATTTCTGTGGAAAACTGCTGCTGGCAGCGGCTGAGCCGAACACAGGCGCCATCTTGCCAAGCCCAAATACTATTTTATTTATTTTATTATTAGATAAAAGAGAGTGCGTGGCCTCTCGCTTAACTCCAGTTCCTAGTCTCAGTGGCCGCTGCTGTAAAATCAGACTTGAACACTAACACCATCACAGCCCACAGCTCTGGGTTTCCCCAGGGTTAACTTTGGGAAGAACGTGCGCTGATTCTGCCCAGGCTGGTACACCATGGCTGGAATATCCAGCAAAGTCTGATGCATGCTTTTGTTACCCATGCCGTGAATTTGGTGGAAACAACAACAGGGATTTGGTTTTCACAAAACATGGATTTGATCATTGGAAAACGGCCCTGGAAAAAGACAAGGGATTCACAAAGCATGCATTAAGTCAATGCCAAATAAAAAATACAAACTCCTGGTCTGAAATATCCCAGAGAGAGGCCACGGGGGAAACCGTTAGTAATCTAATAGGGCCCACGCAAATTGAAAAAAATAAATATTAAATCAAAACTATTGGAGAAGTCATTCAGTTCCTTGCAGTAAATGAACTTCCACTTTGAGGCAGTGTGGAAAGCTCAAATGATGATTTCTCCGCAGGGCTGCTCTTAAAAATGGTTCACTACCCACTGACATGATGCATAGTAGATATGCATTTAATATAAAACAAGCATCACCAATGCTGACTAGTCATGTAAGTGAAAAGAAAAAAAAAAAACATCTGGTTGAATGTATCAATACATTCAACAGTTATTATAAGGCTTTTATATTTAGGAATTACACTAAAACTAAACTAAGCACTAGCTGTTAAAACTGTTTTCAAAATTGAATGCATCAAAACTAAATTTCA
The DNA here is from genome assembly GCF_002922805.2 of Oryzias melastigma. Taxonomy (NCBI): domain Eukaryota; kingdom Metazoa; phylum Chordata; class Actinopteri; order Beloniformes; family Adrianichthyidae; genus Oryzias; species Oryzias melastigma. The sequence goes on along the minus strand of NW_023416879.1, from coordinate 873,155 downwards.
CCATCATTGAAATTATAGAAACATCGCAATTGTGTTGACATGGTGGTGCAGCGGTCATCACTATCGCCTCAAAGCAAGAGGTTAAAGCCCCAGTGGAAACCTTTGTGTGTTGAGTTGTATATTCTCTCAGTGCATCTTTTCATTTCATTCAAGCTGATTTGAAACTGTTCATTGACAAAAAATAAAGGATTGTGTGTCTCTGTCTGGTGTTGCATTAATCTAAGAACTCAAGCAGGGTGAACGTGGCCTTGGCTGGAAGAGTGGTTGCAGTGAACTACGAGAAGAGGGGGAATTGGCCTCCATTTAAAACAGCTGGAAAAGTTATCATAAGTGAACTAGAATACATTTTTAATTACCATATTTTTTCAGTAAATAAACTGGAAATAAAAATACAGTAATATTATTGTAAAAAGAACAAAAACTGTTGGCGCATTTACGGCAGTGGCGGGCCGTGCATTTCACACCTAGGCCTTCAGTAGTGCTCCATCTGAATCAATCCAACCCTCAATAACTATTTTATGGCAATAAAACTTCTAGTGCAGGTACAGCTGCCACACACACACCAAAAGCATAAAAAATAACCTGATAAAATTTCAATATTATGTAGGGAGATAGCAAAATTTTACTCACCAAAAATCCAGATTATTTAAACACAAAATCCATCCTTTCTATCCCCAAGAAGATTTCAATCACTCTGTCGTGCAGAATCCGTGCGTTTCGCAGATGGAAAGTGTTCCGTGGCTGTGATAAGCTGGAAAAAGCTGCATGCGGGAAATGTTCAGGTATTCCTGAAGCCTCTTGTGGTCCAGGAGGGAGACAAACATCAGTTTTTGTGATCTTGAAATCGGGTCTGTGTCTGGAAAATAATATTGTCGGTAGTGCGCGCCTCTTCGTGAGCTCGGAGCGCCCGTGGTGCGTTCAGGGGCCTCGTAGATTTCCTCGTATCAGCTTCACTCCCGCTCAACGGAGTCACGGAACTCCTTTACCCGTGCCAGACAAAACTGTGCCATAACTTTACCCAGACATTCATTTTCCACCAAAAATCAGACGATGAGACGCTTTCCACTGGTAACATCTTCAAACCTGACACGCCGCTCCTCGGCACCTGTGTCCGTCACATAACGCAGAACCAGAGCGAGCTGCGAGCTATCCAATCAAAGCTCGTGAAAATGATGACGTTTCCGTACGCCTGCTAGCTGGCCTTGGTTTCGCCTACTCCAAATCTGATTGGTTGAAGCAACAGTTTGGTCGACAATTATTTTATGCTACAGGGCCCGCAGAACTGATTGTGAAGGCCTCCGGGCAGATTTCTTTGACCCTAGCAACAAATGGTGCTGCAATGTGATTGGTTAATGCTTAAATAGGAAAATACACGTCTGGAAGCAGCGCAACCAGGGAGACAGCAATGAAAGGACGAAGACAGAGCATTTGGAATTATAGAATACGTATTCACGGAAATAAATAATAATTAATATCAGTCTGTGATTCAGATATTTTTAGGCCAGCAGAGAAGGCTTTGCAGGCCCTGACGGCCCGCCACTGATTTACGGTAACCACTGGCAGCAGGATGCCAGTGACTACTGTATTTCATTATATAGTAATAAACTGTGGAATTAAATACAATAGAGTATCTGTGTCCTGTGATTCATTTTACAGCCATATTACTGTAAAATGAAATACGTGACCCAGAAATTCAACTTTGTTTCATTTTACATCAATAAAGCTGTGAAATACTTCACAATAATTACTGGCATTCAGCTGCCAGTAAGTTACTGTAAAATCTACAGCAACTATTTTACAGTGTTTGCTGTAAAACACCATGGAAGATGATGACATTAGGTGTCTGAGGCAGAATTGCAGTCTCGACTTATCTGCCTCCCTGTCCTGCTTCCTACCGTCTAGTCCAGACCAGCCTTCCAGCTCACTGCCCACCTCCTTCCTGGTCCCTGAACAAACCCCCTGCTAATAAACCTGTTCTCTTTGCATCAGTGTCTACTGTTTTGATCAACAGGCAATCTGGTCAGAGGAATGGATCAAGCAGACATTGGATCATACCCCCCATCTCTCCAACCATAGACTCTCTTAACAGCTCTCTCAGCTGACCAGCCAGGTTGCTGCCCTGCTTTCTACCCAGACTCCTGCTACAGCACACCCCCCTGTGGACAGACCTCCTCCTGCGCTATCATGAGGCTCACTGCACAGATCCTGAACCGTTTTGGTGAACCCAACTCCTGTTGTGGCTTTCTTTTCCAGTGCTCCTCTGTATTCAAGCAATTGCCCACTCCATTCTCTACCGATTCTACTGAAGTGCCCTAGGCTAATGAGGGGTAAAGTCTACGATGGGCAGAAGCTAAGTTTTCTAATTACCCTGTTGAAACACTTCTTACAGTCAGTTTATTAATGAGTTGAAACTAGTTTTTGACGTCTCTGACTATAACCTTAATTCCTGTCCTCGCTTGATGGACATTCGCCAAGAAGATAAGTCTGCATCTGATGAGACGATTGAGTTCTGGACGTTGGCCGCAGATGGGGATTGGACCAGGGAAGCTCTTAAAGCAGTGTGTGTCAAGGGACTTGGTGAAGAGTTGAAGGATTACCTTGTGTCCCAAGATAATCATTACAACTTTCTCTCCCTCGTATCCTTGGTAAACCGCATTGACAACCACCGCCATGCATGCCGCCATGAATGCAACTCAAGCTCTTTGCGTTTGACCCTTCATGCCAGTCAGAGGCCAAGACTGAGGTCCGTTTCAATGCAAAGCACAACTTCCCCCAGGCTGAATTCTGCCCTGTCAGCCCTGCTGCCACCGCTCTCAAAAGAGCCAATGCAGTTGGGGTAAGCCCATCTTAATTTTGCCATCATCTTTGCCATGAGGGCCTTGGTTTTTCTTTGTCGCTAAGGACAAGACCCCCCAGACCCTGCACAGATTACAGAGGCCTCAATAACATAACCATTAAGAATAAATACCCCTTGCCCCTGCTAGACTCTGCTTTCACCCCACTCTACAGCGCCACCATTTTCACAAAGTTAGACCTGCGTAATGCCTATCATCTGGTGCAAATCAAAAGAAGGGGATGAGGGGAAGACTGCCTTCAAGACCCCGATTGGCCATTTCAAGTATTTAGTCATGCCATTTGACCTAACCAATGCCCCTGCTGTGTTCCAAGCCTTCATAAATGACGTGTTCATAAACCACTTTGTTTTTGTGTACCTGGATGACAGTCTTGTATTTTCCAGAACCCTGCAGGAACACCAGAAAAAGTCTGCCAAGTCCTCCAGAGACTCTTGGAAAAAAAAAAACTCTTCATCATGGCCGAAAAATGTGAGTTTCACTTGGTAAGGTCAGTTTCCTGGGGTTTGTTATTGAAACAGGCCAAGTGAAAGCAGATCCGGAGAAGATCAAAGCTTGTTCAGGCGTGGCCTCGACCCAAGACTCGCAAAGATTTATCAGCCCAGTCTCAGTAAAATGCGTACATATGCCACGATTTGATAAATACCGTGTATAATATACGCCAAAACCGGTTTTTGCATGCATATAATACGCGCGGTCCTAAACGTGTTAAAGTCTGTTTTCCACGATTGACACGTCTCCTGGTGGAGCCGTGAGCATCACAGACAGCCCCACAAACGAACAATTTGCTTTTCTAACCCTAACCATAACCGTAATCCTAACCTTAACCAGGAACGACGTCATTTAGAAAAGAGCCGGAGGATTTCTGACCACATGATCAAAACTAAACCTAAAAAGCCGTGTATATTGTACGCCGGCGCCACCTATTCGCTACCATTGCGTATCATATGCACGCAAAAAGCGTGTTTGCCGTATATTATACACGGTATTTCAGAGTGCAAAGTCGTTGAATATGTACGCATTTTACTGCGACCGGGTTGGATTTATCAACAGTTCCTCTGGTTCTACAATTTCTACAGGAGATTCATAAGGAACTTAAGCCGAGTGGTCGCCCCACCCCAACTAGACTAAATTCACCTGGACTCTGGAGGCAGAGGCCAATTTGTCCAGCTCAAACAGTTTTTCGTGTCCACTCCTATCCTTCAACAGCCCGATCCCTCTCAACAGTTTGTTGTGGAGGATGCTTCAGACACCGATGTGACTGTAGTTTCCATAAGAACATGACTTAGACCAGTGTTAATTTTGATGGAGAATTTTAATTTAGTTTTAGTCATAGTCTTTTGACTAAAATAGGGTTTAGTTTTAGTCGCAATTTAGTCATGTTGATTCTAATAATTTTAGTCACATTTTAGTCGACTAAATTACAGCAGATATTTAGTCGACAAAAATATAAATAAAGGTAAAGCATTTGAATTAAATTTACTAAGTATAATCATATGAATAACACGCAAAGATTTTACTAATTTGTAAAAAAGAAACATTTTACCTCACTTTGCTTTCCAAACTTGTAATTTCTGTTAATTCAGCTTCAACAACTTAAAACACATTAAAAGAAAAAAATAATTATAATTCCATCCCATTTCCAAAAAGAAAGTGTCTATTTGTATGTAATTTTCAAAAAACGTGCGGCCAGTGATGAACTTTTTCCTCAGTCGCACTGACCCAGAGGACAGGGGTTAAGGTTAGGATTATGGTTATGGTTAGGGTTAAACAAGCAAATGTTTCCTGAATGCTGCTGTCTCTGCAGCTCACGGCTCCACCAGGGGACGGGTCAAATGTGGAGAACACATTTCACACTTTTAGGAGTGTGACAGTTAATGGGACTTTAACTTTAAGTTTAATTTTAAATACGTGCGGCCAACAAAAGAAATCCAGCCTTGCACAAACTTAAAATGCAGCAACGGGATCTTGGCTGCACGTATTACATGTGGACAAAACATGAATTTCATCATATTCTGTGCTGGTCACATGTAAATATGTGTAAATAACATCAGTCTTATTATAAATGTCTTAACAAAAAAAACTTGTATTGAGTCAAGTGTAAAAATGCATAAAAAAACATGGGGTGTAAGCTGTCCAGAACACCTGTGAGCATGTTATATGTGCTTGAACAGCATGTCTGTGATGAACTGTAATACCACCGCCGGCCAATAGAGGGCGCTGTTGTCACGTAACGTGATGGAGTTGGAGATTAAACCGGTGACTGCTTGTGGATCTGAAGAAGCAGCGGGGCTGCTAGCGCTCGGAAATACGCTAAAACATCGGTTTATAACTTTACAAACGTCATGCTAAAACAAAACCGCATTACTGACATTAGGGGGAGAATTTGGATTCAGCCCAATACGCTGGAAATAATCGTGTTTGTATGTTTACCTTTGCGTGGATTTCAGGCTGGCTTGTCTGCAAACGTCGCTTCAGGTTTTCTTGTGTTTCTGTCTGTGATGGTCGCTCCACACAACGTCTTGTTGAGGGTGGCGTTAAATATAAAATTTGTCCCTATATGTACTTCTCTGTTTCTACCTGGATTAGACATTTTTCACCTATATCACAGACACAATTCATGGAATTAGCATCTTCCCAGGCGGGCTGCAGGGCTCTGTGTTCTGATTGGATCGCTCTGCATTGGCTCCCGCCCTCCTCCACCAGCAGTCACTATGATTGGATATCGTCTTCGATCAGCATTTTAGTTTCGTTTTTATTTGTTGACGAAAAAGTCTATCAATTTAGTTAAAGTTTTCGTGTCTGGGCGGGAGTTTTCGTTTCGTTTTCGTTTCGTTTTCGTTGGATAAATAATGTCGTTGACAAAGACGATGACGAAAATTTTTCGTCAACGAAATTAACACTGACTTAGACCAACTCGGACAATTCACTGTTGTCTGGCTCCAAATGGCGGCGCCCATAATGCAGAAAAATCATTGGATCTGGACTTCTTTCGTGAGAGCTGGAGGAAAGGCATTTTCTATGAGTGATGTCACATCTTGAGTTGTCCAGTGATAATACATATCTGTGGTACTAATATATCCTTGTTCTACATATTCTGAACTGTCACCTCACAGATATTTGTTTAGCTTTACTGTGTTGTTTTTTAATTATTAGTACAAAACATTGGATTTTAGACTGAAAATACTGTGTAAGTCGTCAACTTTAAAGTTTAAAAAAGTGACTTAGTGTACACCCCCCCCCCCGCACACACACACGAACACACACACATATCTTTCGGAGTTTGTCATCTCAAAGTAACTTGCACGCTATAAAGGGCAGAACGCGAATTCTTCTACTCTTCCGGCTTCTCCTTACCCCTCCAATTGAAGTGTAACTTCCAATTTTAATGGTAGAGCAAATGGACTTTAAGTTCTGTATCCCTCTGCCTGTGGGGAGAGCTGAGTCACGCTGTGTCGCAGAGAAGTGCTATTCTTCATGTGGGTGTGCTCTGAAGCACACAAGTTTAGATTAAAATGTAAGTAATGACTTGTTGTTTTAACGTGACCTTTTTAAAATCATGAAACCAATGTTTTATGTTTTTCTGAATGCTAGCGCTCTGCGCTAATGTAGCTGACCGGTGACTATTTATGTTGTCCTTGAGTGGGAGTAATGTCCGAATTTAAAGACACTTTTTGGAGGGCTAAATGTAGGAGTAGGGAGACGTTGTATGAGTAGGGGAAGAATTCAGATTCGGACAAGCGTTGGTACACCTGCCATAGACTACCCAATTTTAGTTTTAATGACCAAAAAGCAGAAGTGATGGTGTTTGGTCCAAGTGGCTGATGTGACTCTTCAAAAATGGATTTGGGTGCCTTGGTTCCAATTTGTTAAATAATCTGTTTTAAACTTGGATTTTGAAACGGTTTGTGACTTCAGCTTGACTGTCACATTAGCTTAATCTGGCAGTAAAGACCAGCTTTTCCAGCTGAGGCGGTTGACTAAGGTGAAGCCATTTTTATCCCAACGGCACCATGAGACAGTGATCCATGCCTTCATCACATCCTGGTTGGATTACTGTAACTCACTTATTTCAGGGTCAGCCAGTTGTCCCTCTCAAATCTACAAGCTTGTTCAAAAACATTGCTGATTGAGTAGTGGTCGCAGTGCGAAAGAGGAATCATATCACGCCAGTTCAGGCATCCTTCTACTGGCTTCCCTTTTATTTTAAAGTTCACTATAAGATAATGTATGGGTTTTTAAATCTTTGAATGGTCTGGTTCTGCCTTACCTTTCTGAGCTTCTCTCACTCAGCCCAGTGTCTCAGGTCAGCTGATAAGTTTCTCCTTCAGGTACCATCCATCCATCCATCCATCCATCTTCTTCCGCTCATCCGGACCGGGTCGTGGGGGCAGCAGTCTAAGCAAAGATGCCCAGACTTCCCTCTCCCTGGCCACTTCCTCCAGCTATTCTGGGGGGACCAGAAGACCAGCCGAGAGACATACTCTCTCAAGCGTGTCCTGGGTCTTCCCCGGGGCCTCCATCCAGTATGACATGCCCAGAACACCTCTCCAGGGAGGTGTCCTGGAGGTATCCGGACCAGATGCCCGAACCACCTCAACTGGCTCCTCTGGATGTGGAGGAGCAGCGGCTCTACTCCAAGCTCTCTCCAGGTGACCGAGCTCCTCACCCTATCTCTAAGGTAGCGCCCAGCCACTCTCCAGAGGAAAGTCATTTCAGCCGCTTGTAGTCGGGATCTTGTTCTTTCGGTCATGACCCAGAGCTCATGACCATAGGTGAGTACTGGAACGAAGATCGACCGGTAAATTGGGAGCTTTATTCTCTGGCTCAGCTCTCTCTTCACCAAAACAGTGACCATATATCGGTGGCTGCCACTCCAATCCATCTGTCGATCCCACGCTCTAATCTTCCTTCAGTCATGAACACGATCCCAATGAATTTAAACTCCTCCATCTGAGGCAGGAGCACTCCATCCACCGAGAGAGGGCAAACTACCTTTCTCTGGTCCAGAACCATAGTCTCAGATTTAGGGGTGCTGAC
>NW_023416879.1:849538-864324 GCF_002922805.2 Oryzias melastigma | reverse complement strand
CTCAACTGGCTCCTCTGGATGTGGAGGAGCAGCGGCTCTACTCCAAGCTCTCTCCAGGTGACCGAGCTCCTCACCCTATCTCTAAGGGAGCGCCCAGCCACTCTCCAGAGGAAAGTCATTTCAGCCGCTTGTAGTCGGGATCTCGTTCTTTCGGTCATGACCCAGAGCTCATGACCATAGGTGAGTACTGGAACGAAGATCGACCGGTAAATTGGGAGCTTTGCTCTCTGGCTCAGCTCTCTCTTCACCAAAACAGTGACCATATATCGGCGGCTGCCACTCCAATCCATCTGTCGATCCCACGCTCTAATCTTCCTTCAGTCATGAACACGATCCCAATGAATTTAAACTCCTCCACCTGAGGCAGGAGCACTCCATCCACCGAGAGAGGGCAAACTACCTTTCTCTGGTCCAGAACCATAGTCTCAGATTTAGGGGTGCTGACCCTCATCCCAGCTGCTTCACACTCAGCTACAAACTGCTCCAATACATGCTGGAGGTCCTGGCTTGATGAAGTCGACAGAACAACATAATCTGCAAAGAGCAGAGAGGAAATCCTGTGGTCCCCAAACCAGATCTGCCTAGAAATTCTGTCCATAAAGACCATGAACAGAACTGGTGATAAAAGGCAGCCCTGCTGGAGTCCAACATGTACTGGAAACAGGTCTGACTTACTGTCGGCTATGTGAACCAAGCTCCTGCTCCGGTCATACAGAGATCGGACTGCCCTCATTAAGGCTCAACCGGCACCAACTCCGGCACCACGAGAGGCACCAGAGACCGTGATACCACAGATCGGGAAAGTAATAGAGATAATTTAAGTGGGGAACTTATTTCAGTTGGATTCAATGTCACCAACCTCCCTTGGTACGCCAGATGTGGGAGTTAAAGACCTCTCTGACAAAGGGTTCAGCCAGGCGTTCCCAGCAGACCCTCACAGTACGTTTAGGTCTGCCAAGTCTGTTCGACCTCCTTCCTCACCTGCAAATCTAACTCACTACACAGTAGTGATCGGTGGACAACTCTGCTCCTCTCCCTGGTGAGGGTGTCCTGATACCAGGTCCATTGATGGACACCTTTGTGCTCGAATATGGTGTTCATTATGCACAAACTATGACCTGCACAGAAGTCAAACAACAAAACATTGCTCGGGTTCAGGTCAGGGAGGCCATTCCTACCAATCATCCCCCTCCAGGTGCCACTGTCATGGATATTGATGATGGACGATGGACACCAAGAAGGCCGGGTTCTCCAAACTGCTGTTTGGCCTGTAAGCCAAAACTACAGTCAGAGACCTGTCCCTCACCCGAAGGCGAAGGGACACGACCCTCTCGTCCACTGGTGTGAACTCCAACACCTGGCGGCTGAGCTGGGGGCTCACGAGTAAGCCCACCCCAGCCCGCCGCCTCTCACCATGGGAAACTCCAGAGTGGTAGCGAGTCCAGCCTCTCTCGAGGGACTGAGTTTCAGAGCCTAGGCTGTGCGTGGAGGTGAGCCCAACTATATCTAGCCGGTATCTCTCAACCTCTCGCACCAGCTCAGGCTCCTACCCCCCCAGAGAGGTGACGTTCCATGTTCCAAAAGCCAAATTCCATGACCTGGGTTTGGGCTGCTTAGCCACTCGCCTTCAACTGTCATCCCAACCACATTGCACCAGCCCCTTCTGAGCTCTCCTGCAGGTGGTGGGCCCACTGGGGAGTGATCCCACGTCGCTCCTTCGGGCTTGACCTGACCAGGATCCGTGGAAGGAGCCCTGGCCACCAGGTGCTCGCCTACGAGCCGCAACCCCAGGCTTGGCTCCAGGGTGGGGCCCCAGTGATCCAAATCCTGGAATCTTTGGTTGAATTTCTCATAGATAGGTTCTGAACCGCTCTTTGTCTGGCTCATCGCCTGAACTCCCTGTCATGGGAGACTCTACCAAGGGTAGAAGCTCCAAACAGCATAGCTCCTGTGATGACTCGAGCACTCAAACCTGAGTGAGTGGTGGTTCAAAGAGGGGCACTGCGACTGTAACTCACATATAAGTTGTTTTTTTACCCACAAATTCATGGTGCTTTTCTTTTGGTAAGTTAAGAAATATCTGTTTTTAAAGGGAAATCTGTTTTTGAAAAGAGACAAAGCAGGTGAAACAGAAATATGTCAAAGAACAAAGCACCTGTTGTCATGTCTGAATCTCTGGGAAATCACTCAATTCTCCGGACAAACGTACTGCTTCTTGGCCAGCCTGAAACTTTTATGTCCTGTCTGATGTGCTCTGGTTGGATGCGTTCGGGTGAGCTGCTAAGGGGCACTGTTGGTTCCAGCTGTTCATGCATCATGCATCCTCAGGCTGTTTGTCGTCAGAAAATGAAGTGGGAGTTGTGTGAGATCAGTGTTAGCATTCTTGCTGTTCATGTAAACATCCGCCCATGAATGCAGTACTATGTCAGCCTCTTCTGAGCTGATGAAGTGGAGGACTCCTGCTTCCTCATGGAACATTCATAAATTAAAAATAAAAAAACAAGCTTGAATCTTTTCTTGGTGCAGTGCCTTCGTCAATGTCTTCTTGATCAGTGTCATTTCATTTACTGCTCAATTGCTTGTTCCTACTTAATCACAGTTTTAGTGGTCAGCAGATAAAAAACAAACCCTAAAAAGACTTGATTCCCGTCTTCTACGGTCTGGTATTTGGCAGCCTTACTACAGTCAGGTGTGTTTGCGTTGGTGAAAAGTGAAGAGCTTTTAGAACATCCTGCCTTTATGCAATGCTGCTATTTTCCACCACTTTTAACTTCCCTGCAGGGGTTTGTGTCAAACAAATATATTGGTCCATGCCCCTCGATTTGAGAGTCTGTTCTAACTGTTGAAAATAAAAAAAAAAAAGGACTGTGGTATCAACACCAGACTTTATCATGTGCAATTTAATTTCAAATAATTAAATATGTTTTGGGTCAATTTGAATAACGTCTTTGGTTTTCAAACTGAGTCTAAAATTCTCATCTTAAGAACACAGCGATGTTGAAGCAAAAACATTCGTAAGAACAGAAGAGGACAATGCAGCATATGTGGCCAACACACACGTCATGACAAGTAAATATAAACACATTAAAATAAATGATACAAAATAAAAAGTGAATGCACAGACAAATCAACAGATTATAACAGATAATGTTTTATCATATATTTGTGGAGACCACCGTTGAACGCCAAAGATCAGGAGTATATGGAAACAACCTAATAATTATGTTGTATTTGCATGGACTTACATCTGATTCCACCTAAAGATGCAAAATGCTCCAAAAAACCCATTAAGACTGTGAAATACTCCTGACCCAGAGACAGTCTGAGGCACAGAAGTCCATGTCAGCAGCATCAGGATTTCTGCAGCTGTAGACCTGCAGGAGCTCAGTGCATCGCAGACGTCCTGCTGTTCTATGTGCAGAAAAATATTTGATGTTTCTGACAATATTCTTGTCTGTCATCCTAAAAATCCAGCATGAGAGCATTTTCCATAAGCTGGAGGAGTACACTATAACACATTCAGCAAAATCTTCACTTGCTCAAAGGTGAAGTTACATATAAGCTTCTTCTCCTTCCTGCTAGCCTCTCATCCAGTGCATCAACCTCACCAAAGTTCAACAGTCAAAAGGAAGTAGGAGTGATCTTCTACTTGCAAAGAAAGAGTCTGAGAGAAAAGTTCAGAGCAAGAAGAATCATGTAAACACTTTGACCTTGCAGTTCACTTTTCAGCTTCAGAATGACCACAAACTGATATCCATCATGGCTTCAGGAATGCTGCAGAATGTGCGGCTGCTGAAAGTGGTTCAAGAATGTCAGGGTGTGCTGCTTTTCCAGAATCACACAGCCACAAATTTAGCAAATTGCAATGGAGGGGGAGAATAAGTTTTACCCATATTGACAGATTTTGAGGCATGATGACCCCTGAGAAGAACATTGCAGGATCTGAGCTGCTCTGGATAGAAGACCAACACTCATTTCCTTCTAGAGTCTGTTCTTTCACCTCTCTAGAAAAAGGCCAATTCTTCCTCTTTGTCAGTCCAGATTCTTCCTCTAGTTTTCTTTGCAGACTCTAAAAGGCTGCTCTGCAGAATTGTTCTTCAGAACAGATTCAGATGTTCCTTAAGAACCTGAAAGAGAGGGAGACCACAATAGAGAATCTGCCATCTGTGGAAAATGAAGGAGTGTGTCATCGATCACGAATGCAAATGTTTTCCTGCCTTTGGAGTGTGTTAAGGGAATTCTATTAATAGATCAAAGAAAGTGACACATAAATAACATAAAGAGGAATAAAACAGAAGGCACATTTAATACATGTACCTCTGTTCCAGCCCTAATCCACAAAAACACATATTCAGCTAAAGTTCCAGTTAAACAATGCAGTTATGATGATAGACAAAATGACCAAACACACAATGTTTTTCTAAGACTCTAAGAGACCTGAAAAAGAAAGCCTAAATAATAATATTTTGGGGGCTACAAATGCATGCTATAAAATAAACGGTAGAGAACAAAATGAGGCCAAGAAAAATATGGTCAGTGTCATACAGAAATATGACCAGCTTTCTGTGCATATTCACCCACTCCATTACTATAAAAAACACACATAACTAATTATAGACATAAACTATAAAAAGGCATAAACCAGTCACATTCTGATGATCAAAACCTCCAGATTCTAGAAAAATTTAAAAAACCGAAACGTGAACAAAGGAAAGAAATGATGATTTGAATTGTTTACTACGGTTTGAGAAGCTGCTTTGATCTGTAAGTTGGAAGATTCATCTGACCATCATCAGCATAACAATGAAAAGACAGACTATTTTTTCCAGAATTAAGCCTCAAGAAGAGAAAAAAATAGGTGGTCCTAAAACTGAGCCTTGTCCTTATAGACGGACATCAAACCTGAAACTGTAAATTGATGATTTATTTTGATTTCTGTTTATCATTGTTCAGTTTTATCAAACACTGAGAAAATCATACCTCAGCATTTGATTCTGTTGATAATAAGGCTTTGATCTGATTTAGCTAGCTTGTCTGGTTTTCTCTTAAGATGGTTTTATTCCTATCTCCTTGACAGAGGCTTGAGTATTTATGCTGAATCCATATTTTTGGACCATCAGAAGCACATACTATTAAGGCATATTAGTTAAAACAAAATAGTCCCCCGCGTATTTACATTTTTTATTGGCGCATTTAGATATTTTTTTCAGTCACATGACTCTTCTCGTTCATCACAAAGTTTCTGTCAACTCAAATTTGTACTCTTGTACGAAATTTTAGTGTCAGAGAGAGGTGCTGTGGGGCTGAAGTGTATCCAGGAGCACAGATGAAGAGCACGCCGGCCCGTCACCTGCCTTCCTCTTCTCTTCATGCCCCTGCATAGAGAAATGGCATCAGCTGACTGAAGTGGCTGTAAAAAATCCAGAAATGCTGAAAAAGATAATTCCAGAGGATAATTATGATCCGGAGCAGGTGTTTATGATGGAAGAAGATGACCTCTCACACTTATTTGATGAAGGAGAAAGCATGCTCCTGGTTTGAAGGCACAGAGAGACAAAGTGAAAATCTGCATCATAAAGTATGCTGCTGAATTAAAAAAAAAACTCTTTATACTCTTCTTCTTTCAGCTTATCCCATTTTGGGGTCACCACAGCGAAACAGCACCCACTATTTCCCATCAGTGATTTGGCAGAGTTTTCACAGCGGATGCCCTTCCTGACACAACCCTGATGGGCACAGGGACCCAGTTAGGCAGCAGCGTCAAAAGTCTTATCTAAGGACCCAATCTGAATCCAGGGCTCCTGGGTGCAAACCCAATACTTAGCCCACTGAGCCATCCAGCTACAATGTTGAGAAATACTCTGAAGTTGTTTAATAAATGTTTTACAAACAGAAGTGTTTCTGATGGGTATGGATCGGTGACAGATGTTCTACGACCAAGTGGTGGGGGGGGGGGATGGGGACATGGGATGTCCATTTTCACAGTTTTTGGGTATTGGGCGATGTCCCCAGTCCCTAACCTCAGCGAATAAGAGGGGAATACTGTAATCCGATCTGAATACTCCACCCAGAATGCTTAGAGGGGTTAAGAAACAGGTGATTTGTTGGAGCAGCTGATGGGAAGTGTCAGCGGTTTGTTGAGTTCATATTTCATAGTTTGCTTCAATTAAAGGTTCAAACGTGCCTAATCCCACATTTCTCAAAGTCATTCATGGATTTTATTTCCAGAAGCTTCGTCTGGTCCGGTGGTCTGAGTGGTTTGACAAAGATCCTGGAGTTCTGGATCCACGTACTGTGGATCTGTTTCCTCCTGCATAGGAGCCTCGTGTGCCTCGCCAGATCAGCATGGTATTTGGATAAATGATCATTAAGAAAGATAGTCGAGCCCTTCAGGTGTTTGTGTTGTTTCATGACAACTATCTTGTGCTTTTGATTCTCAAACCTGATCAGGATCGCTGGTTTATCCATATTCTTTCTCCGAGGAAGCGGATGACAGACCTCAACAGTCTTAAGGTCCAAGAAAATTCCTTTAGACGCAAGAAATAATCCAACTTGATTCTCCATGGTCGTGTTAGCATCCATCACAGCTCCGTTAGCATCCCTTAAGACCCCCCCCCCGCCTAACACCCGGTCCCGCACAGCTGTGCAGAAGCCGCGTGTGTTTGTGTTGTGAAGGAGTTTAGTGATGGCCAGACCTACTAAAGATATATCATATGTGCATCAATCCTTGAAGAAGTTTGGATTATTTTCGTGGGAGAAATACAGACACAGATTTTGTCTGGAATAACGTCATGAAGTGGACAACAGCAGCACGCAGCGACAGGCAGAGCTTCAGGAATCGAGCCGTTTACTTCCAGGTAGGGACAAACACATGAGATATAACTAATATTTCATAAATAATTTGTTTTTTAGAAGTCTAAGGGTAATATATGATCATATATATGGATATAGTTCACTCTGAAAGGCTGAAGAAAATCATGGTACTTTGAATTGTCTCTGTACATGAAATGTGCTATACAGATAAACTTGCCTTGCCTTGGTAGGGCCCCTTTAAAAGACTGTAAAAGCCGAAGAGGTGAGGAGAGCTGGAGACACACGTCTGCCGCTCTTGACCTGGAACCGGAAAATATAAGACTTTAAAAAAAATCATATCCATAAAAAGGTTTGCTCATTTTACTCTTCTGTCATACCTAGAAAGGTTAGCTCAATCTCCATGGGCTGCAAACCTCTGCTGAAGCTGTTGTTCATGTTGTAACACAAATGTTTCTCTCAAAACATCTCCTTAAACGTCTGTATTTTCTCCTTGCTCACTTTGAAACAATCCTTTTACCCAGTCCATTTATGAGTTCTAATTGGTAGTCAGCTTGGCATGTTCTTCTGTAGCACTTTCCTTACTTTGATTGAGGTCCAATGCACTTTCCAGTCCCTTTCACCCGGGCATGCACACATTCATATTGCAATAGCAGCTCCGCTGCATACATGGCATTAACCTGCAACCACCAGGAGCAATGTGGAGTTCACAAAGAGACTTTGACACATGTGGAGGCAGGTCAAGAACCTAACCTGCAGCTTTCCATTTATAGGTGTACCACCAGTCAGTCTGAAAGAAGTGTCTTTTCAGACCGAGTGCTTGGAACACGACTGTAGGTCTTTACAAAATGTGAGATTGGGTGGAGTTCTCTCTATTGTTCTCAGGTTGTTAAAATCATATCTTGGGAAGTGGGCTGCCGGCTGAATTCTGCTCAGAATCAGCCGGAAGTGTGTCAGTGACAGCTAAGATAAGAAGAGTCCAGGTTCGTCTAACACTGAATGACAGGATCTCTTGCATATCATCTCCCTTATTGTAGGATCCAGAGGCCTCCATCCTCCAGTCCATTCATATTGTCTTTAGATGATACAACTTCATTTTGTCATTTGCAAATGAACAGATTGTATTTACTAGAAGGACTCTTGGTGAAAAGTCAAACACAGCATCAGCACACGTAGGTTTCTTTATGCAGTGAGCTAAAGCCTCAGCCGACCCAACAATAGTCCAATAAAGGTTACTGTCAAAAAAAAAAAAAATCCATCAATTACCTTTTCAAAATAACCGAAAACAAAGAGATTGAGGTGTGTACAAAAAAAGTCTGGTCATCCTGCAGAGTTAGTTCCTTCTACTAGTGGTTGGCTGTAATACAAGCCCAGAGCATGATTGATTGATGAATGAAGCCCAATGAGGCAGTTGATTTGTGATATTGGGCAATATAAATAAAATTGAATTGAATTGTTCTAACCCTATGCTTAACAGCTGTACAGAGGTTCTGTTCATTAAACTCTGAATCCTTTCTTCTCCAAACAAACCTTGACTCATTGTAGTTCCATTGGAACCGGGTCGGTCCACAGAACTTGTTTCCATGTTCATCTGTGAACTTCAAAGGTTGAGTTTTGTGGTGAGGATGTAGAAGGGGGTTTCTTCTGATGACTCTTCATATTTCTACAAGTCTCTCTGACAGTAGAACAGTTTAGAACAACTCCAGAGTCTGCAGGTCTTTCTGGAGGATCCTGCAGTCAAACCCGGGTTTGGACTCACAATCCTGCAGCTGCTCTGTTTTCTTGCTCTTCCAGATTTGCTTTAACTTCCTCTGTTCCTGTTGACTGACATTTCTTAATGACATTCTGAACAGAGGATATTGGAATCTGAAAACGCTTTGCTGTCTTCTTACAGCCTTCTCCTGCTTTGTGAGCATCAACTATTTCCAGTTTCAGTCTCCTAGACAACCGCTGGAAGAATCCATGATGCTGATTGGTGAAGTAAAATTACTCAGATTATTGAAAATCTTTCAGATTGAAATCATCTGGTCTTTGCAAACGATGATTGTAAACCATCCGTGACACTGTCAGGTCTCAGCTTTTCCAAAGGAGGCGGGGCATAGCATAAATTCTGCAGGGTGCACAAACTTTTGCACACACCATTCTTTTCTTTTATTTTGAAAGGGTAAATGATGCATTAAAGTATTTTTTATTTGACATGTTAAAAAATGTCTCATGTAATCTGATACTCCTGGAGAAATTTTTCGTCTTTCTTTGGCTTCTTTATGCACAAGAATCTAACATTTTACCCAGGGTGTACAAACTTGTTGATCCCCACTGTAAGTCTGTCTGTGTGCAAATACCAATTGGAGCGATTTGTGATATAAAAACCTCTCTAAGAACTGTAAGTATAGTATAGCTTAGGGCTTGTACGTAGTTGTGTGGATACCATGTGAGTGTGTACGTGAGTGTGTACGTGAGTGTGTACGTGAGTGTATGGAGATCAATGCATGTAATGAACTTATGACATTCATCTTATCCCATGACCTTGTATTATCATCTGCCCCCACCCCTCTCTGTGTCCCCTCCTCTTCCTGTCCGAGCGGCTAAAAGTTAATCTTCAATTACAAAAGAGGTTTCCATTTATACACTTGAAAGAGTAACAAATAACCTCGATTGTTAAAGCAAAGCATGTCCAACATGAGTGGCACTCTGCTACAATCTATGTTCATTTGCTAGAGAGGATAAAAAAATGATGAAATTCATCGTTTGATAGAAAACCTTTTTTATTTAGTCTGAGGGTGCTGAAAAGAGACAAATCCAAACGGAGTCCAGAGGCACTGGAGATGGAAAACGTACCTGGGGCCCTGGTTGACCCTCACTGGTTTTTCCACTTAGCTCTGGGCCCTCCCTCACCCTTTTTTCTCTGTTTATTTGACTTCCTTTGGGACATTTCCTCATCTGCTGGAGAGGTTCTGGTGCACAGATCTGGAGCGGCAGAAACGGATGGCCGCAAAGAAACAGAGCCCAACTTAACCAAAGGTCCTGACCGACGTCTTAACATCATCTTCATGCTTAAGGTAGAAAACAGCAAAACAAGACGTTCAGGTCATGAAACACAAATGATGTCTGGTGTTGGTGTTTCTGTGCTGCAGCACATCGACCACAGCTGCAGCGTCTGACCTTAGATGACTTCAGCTCATATCCTAAGAATCCACATGGTCACCATAGGCTGGTGTCAGGGACCTCTCATCCCCTTTAAGAGAGAACGGGCCTGCACGGGGTGGAACCAAAACAAGAAGACGTGATGAGGAGAGCTTTTCTGAACGAGGCTGCCTTTGGAAAGGATGACGCATTTCAACTGAACAGAAGGAGAGTTATGAAAAATGATGAGTCAGATCAATATTCATAAGAAAACCTGCATCGTACAAACAGTCCGACTGAAGAACATTCTGCAGCAAAATCTCCTAAAACCACCAAACCACGACCTGGTGTTTCAGAACTCGATGATGAGTTGATAAAAACCCTGTCATGTTCACAGGTCTTACATGTGGTAAGTACTACAGAAGACACATTAACACAACCGGTAAATACCCAGTAGGTACTATGTAAGAACCCAGTGTGTACAGCATAAATACACAGTAGATACCACATAAGCATGAACTAAATAGTACCATATAAATACACAGCAAGTACCAAAAATATTACCATTCAGTACCCAGTAGGGTCCGTTAAAAAGTACTATGTTATTATTCTGCAAGTACCAAGTTAGTACAAAAAAGTACCATGTAAATACCACTTAAATACTGGGTGCGTACTGTACTGGTATTACTTTTTATTTTTTTTGTACCAGGACAGTGGTCAGTCAGAAACTCCACCCACTTTTCAGAGGTCACTTTCACACCTTCAGGCACCCTAAAGGGCCGACCAGCTCTCTCCTCATGATTCCAGCCCAAACCATGACTCCACCACCTCTTTGCTGACGTCACAGCCTTGTTGGGACATGGTGACCATCCACTAACCCCCTCACTACTCCATCCCGGGCTGCGCAGCACTCACCAGTGAACCAGACTGTTTAAAAATGAGTCTTCATCTCCACTGCAGCCGTTTCCGGTTGTGAAGGGTGTTTGGTGTGTTTGGTGTGTGTGTGTGGGGGGGGGTTTGGGAGGGGGATGTGTATGGTGTTAGAACTGCAGCCTGTGGAGAATCCTACATCTCGATGTTAGTGGGACTTCAGAGCAGGGCCGGCCCTGGGCATAAGCGACCTAGGCGTCTCCCAGCTTCAATGATTAGGTTGTTTATTAATGTGTCTTTTTTTATTATTATTTGTTTGGTTTTTTACATTTTGACACACCGCCTAGTGCAAGCTGCTGAAACATCTGCACTCAGTTTTTTTCTTCGTTCAGTATAGTGTCAAATAAAAAAACTAAGATCTACTTATGGTCAAAGATTTCGAGTGTATTCAGTCAAACTAACTCTTAGTAAAGCATCAGTTTATCTGCAGACAGTTTTTAACTACGTTTTTCAAAGATCTCAGTCAGGTTTGAGTACTATATCAACATAAATTAAAGTAAATGCTGCTGGGCTGTAACTTAAAATTTGGCGAGTGAGGCTAGTAAAGTAATTACTAGGTTAGAAAATGATGGCGTTTCCATTTGTCCATTTGTGACATTGAAGCAGGATGTTCATTTTGTTGAGTTCATGGCTCTGATTACAGTTATCAAGGATTTTGTTTCCCAGCTGCTCTTCTAATCTTTACCGTCTTGGTTGTAGCTGCTGGATCAAACATGTCAGTCAGCTTTAAACAATAGAAACAGATCAAAATAGAAAAGTCACTGCGTGTCAATGACTTCTTCCTTTCAGTGTCATCTGTGCAGGAACACAGAGGAATCAATCTGTTGTCATGGAAGCCATAAGTCAGAGCGTGTTTCCGCTGAGGCAGGATGAGCCTCAGCTTGTCAGGTGACTTTCCTCCTACAGTGACATTAGACAGAACCAAACATTTCCTCTGGAAAACTGGTCAGCTGTGGTCATTGATAAAGGTTTATGCTTCGCAGTTCCTGCTTTTCTTTCCTGTTCAAGTTGCCTAAAATAAACTTAGTGTAAAAACAGCAAAAGCTTTGCCTTAGAGCAGGGGTCGGCCTAACCTTCAGGGCTGGAGTCTTCTCAAAAATGCATACAAATGGAAAAAGATGGGAAGACATATCCTATTTTTATTTTAATGTGGTTTTGATAAAGAAAAACATTCCTATGGCTTTTCCATTTTTTAAAAAGGTGCATAGTAAATATTGCATTTGATCATTTCTGTAAAGAAGATTTGTGTCATTGCCTGCGCTGGGCCGGGCAGGTGGCTGCAGCAAGCAAACAGGTGGGTGTGTCTTTTTGCCCATGAATCCCAAAGCCACAATAAGAGCGAAATGAAAAGCCTTCCAACCCGAGTTTGAACCATGTAATGCTCTTGCTGACAGTCAGAGGTCCATGAAGAAATATGCATTTGTAGCTATCCACCTCTAACCTGAAGAATCGGTTACAATTGATTTTGATCCTTGTTTATCTTTATTATCCTGCAGGATCAAAGACGGTTATGATCAACAGCAAAGAGGAGCTACGTCAGAAAATAACACAACAGTTATTAGTTTTTCTTTATTGTCGGACTTTAGTCTGTTTTTAGTGATTTTGTGAACACAGATATGTAATCAACTTTAACTGGACAGAAAAGATCTTCTGCAGATCTACGTCTGTCAGAAATGTGGAAGGTAGTTAAAGAACCCCAAGATGCAAACTGTAGAGATAAGAACAGGTTTATTCTCAGGATGGCGGAACAGGAACAGGTCTTGAGTCTTCACATGGGGGAGGGCAGCACGGAGCGGATACTTGAAAGAAAAACCAGAATCAGCCACAGTATGAGGATCAGAGAGTGAGTCTTAGATTCACTACTCACTCTCAGGCTGGGCAGATAGCGCAGGGCAGCAGGATCCAGGCGGAGCAGACAGTTTGGACGGGGCTGGCTGGCTGGCTGGCTGGCTGGCTGGCTGGCTGGCTGGCTGGCTGGCTTGGAGGCAGAGCTGGGCGGGCAGGCCAATTTGAAGGGTGAGCAGAGCAGAGGACTGACAACGTTCTGGCAGAGGGCAGGTGGAGAGCAGAGCAATATAAAGGGAAGAACGCAGGTGAAGGCAATCAGGTGATTAGAGACAGTCAGAGCTGAGTCAGGAGTGGCAGAGCCCTAACAGTCTCATCCCCGTCGTGGAAAGTTAGCGTTAGCATTAGCATCAATTAGAAGAAGAAAACCTGAATGACCTTCATAATCAAACCAGCAGCATTCAATGAAGTTCCTGTAACCTTCATCTAACTATGACCGGGTTGTAGAGAAATAATCCACGACTGGTTTAATATCATCCAGAGGATTTTGGAGATGCAGCTGTGGAGCATTCTGCAGGAGGAATACTGACATTTGATCTATGAGAGGAAATACAACCAGGAAGGACATTTAGAAAATACATATTGTACACATTTACATTACAATTGGTTAGGTTACCTTTTATTATTTAGGTAAAATTGCTTTAAACAGTGTTCAGCTTTCAGCTTAGTCTGTCCAGACCCATAAAGTCACCTTCTTTACACAGCAGCAGAGATGTAGCCATTTTGTCTCATGTGACCATGAGAAGGGTCTATAAGTGATAGCAAGTCAAGTGCAGGCGTCCAGTTATTCTAAAATAATGTTTAGCATAACTTTTGTTTCTAAACTCGGGTGTTGGTTTAGACACAACACTCAGAAGGAGCGGTGCTTGAACTTCATTTATAAGTACAAGTACGTCAAAAATACATTTTTTCTTCTTCTTCTAAAGTTTGTAATAGGAAGAGAAGTTTTGAAATAAAAGGGCCTATACCATGCAAAATCAACTTTCTGTACTTTTAAGTGGTTAATAATGTTCGTTCCTCACTTTAAACAACCCCAAAGCGGTATTTGGATCCATTTATGCTTTACTGGGTATTCCTCTAAAAACCTGCGCTCTGAGCACCAACCCACCAAAATGAGCAGGTTCTCACGAGGTGATGTACACAAGTGAGAACCGCCCCTTTCAAGAAGAGTCTGTGTGCTAGCTCCACCCCCAGACCATCAGACACACCTACTTTCTCAGCAAAGCTAGCAATGATCAGCTCATGCACAGTTGTGCAGACTCTTGCTGTCTGTGATGTTTGTGTTGTGATCCAGTGCAGTGATGGCCAAAAAAAAAGCTCATTTGATCTAGTGTTTGAAGGTGCACGTGTCTCCAGGAAAATGAATCACATGAGAGTGAAGAGGATTTCTGACACAGAGAATAATGATGCTTTAAATCAGGGGTGCCTAAACTTTTTTGCTCAAAGAGCCAAAATCTAAAAGGGATCCTGGTCCACAGGCCGAATCCACTTTTTTTTTCATGTCATCAAGTAAAAGGAGAAAATAAAGAATATGGTTTAATTTTCTATTTTGATTCTGTATTCATTAAGGTAATATATATTAGTAAGAATAAAAAGTAACATTTGTCTATGAAACCTTCAAGAAAGAAATGATTTTTGGAATAATCAAGGGTCACTGGCAAAAAAAAAAAAAAAAACAGAACAAGCTAAAACAAACTTTCTTCCAATGAAAACAGCAAACTGGGATCCTCATGAGAGACGTGGAGCAGGTCTGAAAAAGGTCGCTAAAAGCATCAGAAGTGACAGTGAAGGCTTCTGGGAATTTCCAACACAAATAAAAGCCCAGGACTGACTCACCTGGGGGTTGTTTCATCCAAAGACTGTATATAAGAATAACTGGGAATTCTTATATACAGAATAATTATTTTTAGAATAATAATTATTATAAGAATAATTATTTTTACAGTCAATGGTTTCACCCAGGGCTGCACGGTGGTGCAGTGGTTAGCCTTCTTGCCTCACAGCGAGAAGGCCCCGGTTCGACTCCCAGCTGGGACCTTTCTGTGTGGAGTTTGCATGTTCTCCCCGTGCATGCGTGG
>NW_023416879.1:823647-846609 GCF_002922805.2 Oryzias melastigma | reverse complement strand
TCGTTGATTTTAGTCTTGTTGACTTTAGCCTAGTTGACTTTAGCCTTGTTTACTATAGCCTTGTTGACTTTAGCATCGTTGACTTTAGCCTCGTTGACTTTAGTCTCGTTGACTTTAGCCTCGTTGACTTTAGCCTCATTGACTTTAGTCTTGTTGACTTTAGCCTCATTGACTTTAGCCTTGCTAACTTTAGCCTCGTTGACTTTAGCCTTGATAACTTTAGCCTCGTTGACTTTAGTCTCATTAACTATAGCCTCGTTGACTTTAGCCTCGTTAACTTTAGCCTAGTTTACTTTAGCCTCGTTGACTTTAGCCTTGTTGACGTTAGTCTTGTCGACTTTAGTCTCGTTGACTTTAGCCTCGTTAACGTTAGCCTCGTTGACTTTAGCCTAGTTTACTTTAGCCTCATTGACTTTAGCCTCATTAACACTAACCTCGTTTACTTTAGCCTCGTTGACTTTAGCCTTGTTGACTTTACCCTCGTTGACTTTAGTCTTGTTTACTTTAGCCTCGTTTACTTTAGCCTCGTTGACTTTAGTCTCGTTGACTTTAGTCTCGTTGACTTTAGCATCGTTGATTTTAGTCTCGTTGACTTTAGCCTAGTTGACTTTAGCCTTGTTTACTACAGCCTTGTTGACTTTAGCATCGTTGACTTTAGCCTCGTTGACTTTAGCCTCGTTGACTTTAGCCTCATTGACTTTAGCCTTGCTAACTTTAGCCTCGTTAACTTTAGCCTTGCTAACTTTAGCCTCGTTGACTTTAGTCTCGTTGACTTTAGCCTCGTTGACTTTAACCTTGTTGATGTAGCCTTGTTGACGTAGCCTCGCTGACTTTAACCTCGTTGACTTTATCCAGCCGATGAGGGCTAGATAAAGTCAACACAACAGATGCAGGTGATCTGGTTGTTCTTTTATTATTAGCAGCTTTCAACTCAGTTGATCACGAGATCCTGATTTGTCAGCTGGAACAATGGGCGGGGCTTTCTGGGGAAGCCCTATAATGCACCTGCATGAAGAAATGGCATCAGCTTACTCAGAATTGGCTCAAAAATGTCCTGATAATTGCGGAGGACAATTATCATCCAGAGCAGGTGTGTATTTTGGATTATTATCACTTAGGTTCTGGAAGAGGAGTTCTCTCACACTTCCTGCTTCCTGCTTTGCTAGAGTGCGGACGCACATTGCTTTGCTCCCCCTTCTGCTTTTAATTTCCGCTGATTATTTTCCTTTCTTCTTTTTTTAATCATACCAGCAATAACTTTTGAATACTTTTAAACCATCAGGTCGGATTTATTTTTCTTTTTTACTCTAAACAAAGGGATTTTTTCCTGCATTCCTCTTAAAACATTTTATCTTGAGCACTACGTGTACTTGGCCTTCACGCAGCTGAAGCCTGATATACGGAGCAGCAGCTAACACAAGGCTAACTAGCAGCAAGATGCCTTCCCTTTCCACGAAGGATTACCAAGACCTTCTGGAGAAGATCACAGTGCTGGAAACAAAGGTCCGCCACATAGAAGTGAACGTGGAGGTAAATGGACTTTATTGAAACAACACAACTTTGCTGGTACCTCATCTCAGCAGAGAAGAAAAAGCTAACACGCAGCTAAATGGCACAGATTCTACAGAGAGAACGACAATATCTGTGGACAATAACAAACAATCGAAAGATAATCCTCCCTGGAACCATCTTGGAGCAAAGCCAAAGAACAAGTCCAACAGCTGGAGAATTGGAGGACATGGGAGGACCGACCCCCCGCAGAGAGCTGAAGCCTCTGAGGCTGACTGGCCTTCTCTTCCTACGAGACAGAGGACCTCATCTACTCCCGTACACCGGAGGCAAGAAGGAAAGAAGCCAAGCATGAACGGAGCGGTGACCCTGCAAAACAGATTTGCTCCACTGTCAGATGACCCCGGATTACCCAACGACCATCCACTGGATAGCAGCACGAGGAGGACCTGTAACCCATCAGAAAGTAAACGGCCAGAAAGAAAGTTGAAGGCTCGGCCTGAGACTCTGATTGTGGGTGATTCCACTGTGAAAGATCCATCCATCCATTTTCTTAACCGCTTCCTCCCTTTCGGGGTCGCGGGGGTGCCGGAGCCTATCCCGGTTGCTGATGGGTGAAGGCGGGGTACACCCTGGACAGGTCGCCAGTCCGTCGCAGGGCACTGTGAAAGATGTTCAGTGGTTCTGCAGCAGGAACACTAAAGTCCTGTGTTTTCCAAACGACATGGTCAGTGACATGCAGGAGAGAATTCTGCAAACTGTGGCAAAATATCCGTCAGTACAAAACATTGTACTACACACAGGGTCAAATGATGTGTCTAAGCAAAAATCTGAAGTTTTAAAGCAAGACTTCACTGGACTGATAAGAACTGTGAGCTCCATGAATGCAGCTGTCTTTATCAGCGGTCCCATTCCAACAGTTCGAGAAGGAGAAGAGAGATTCAGCAGGTTGTTGGCACTGAACAGGTGACTTTCTGCGACATGTGGTGAAACAGGAATTCAAGCAAACATCTTTTTAAAGAAAATTGAGTCAGTTTAAACAAATCAGGAGTTAAACTGTTCTCCTCCAATCTCTTCTACTCCCTGCGTCATGCCAAGACTAAGATAAATTTATCTCAGTCTCAAGGCCAGACACAGACTGGATCCACACGAGGAACGGAGCTGCCCCCACTGGAGGAAAACATCAGAAACGGGAAACCTGCCTCCGAGCACCGGAAGAGGAAAAACAACGAGGACGATGGACCCTCCCAAACACAACCAAACCAACAAACTCCTGACGGTTCCCCCTCCCCCTCTTCACCCTCTTCACCCCACCTGAAATTCACTGAGCAGATGATGGAGCGAGTCGGGATTGGGCTTCGATCTACCCCTCTGGCCAATCCATTTTTGTCACCCATAACTCTGTCACCAGAACGTTCGAAGGGTCGACGTAAAGCCCCACCCTCTCCTGTACAACATCATATCCTGTCGCTGCACTCAGATGTTTGATGTTTTGAGGGTCCAGGCTGTGGAAATACCAACAGTCATGATGTTCTCCAGAAAAACCTGGGACCCTGTTCTCTAGAAACACACACCGTTTCTGTACTTGTCACCAACAGGAGGAATGTGATCTGGCCAAAACGCAAACAAAGGACTTTAAAAGAGGTAAACATTTCCTCTGCGCCTTTCCAGAAACAGAAGGTAAATGAAAATATTATTACTCCTAGACCTCTCAAGATAGCACTTTTAAATGTCAGGTCTTTAGCAGGAAAAACATTTTTAATTGATGATTTTATCACTGAGAACAAATTTGATTTTATGTTTTTAGTTGAAACCTGGTTAGATGAGAATAGCAGGGGAGCAGCTCTCACAGAGTCATCTCCTCCGTACTATGGCGTTATCAGTGAGGAAAGAACAAGCAGAAAGGGCGGGGAGTTGCAGTTTTGTTCAATGAAAGGTTTCAGTGTAAAAAGTTATCTTTTGGAAACTTTCCATGTTTTGAATATGTAGCCCTACAGCTAAAGGCCTCACTCAAAACTATATTTATAAATATATACCGCCCCCCTGGATACTGTCCAGAATTTAACCTTGAGTTTAGTGAACTGCTGTCTATAATTTGTCTTGATTTTGACTGTATAATCATGGCTGGAGAATTTAAAGTGTTAGTAATGGCCTGGGACAAAGCTAAAATAAGTATCCAGATATATTCCATATGTTCTAATGTATCAACAATAACAAATTATTACCGTTGACAAATGCAGGTTTTTGTAAAATTTGACAAAATCAACGACAAATCACACTCGCATTTCGCCCTGCTTCAGAAACAGCTCAATTCGGGTCACATGACGCGTTGACGTCAAGTGGGTAAGACAGCGCCAGCGGCAGAATGTAGGCGGACCCAGGGTGTCTGCAGATATATGTATGTGTGTGCGCTGTGGCAAAGTTCAATTCTATTAACATCGGTGTTATGGTCCAACGGAGTATTAGGGCCACCAAAAGAAAATAAAAATTATGATTTTTAAAGTCGTAAATTTACGAGATTTACAATCGAAATGAGCCTATTGTGAATGAACTCTGTGAGCAGAACCAGACCGACTAAACCGTGAAAAGCTTCTGATTTCAACAGGTAAACTGAATGTTTAAAACATTGCACATGTTTGGAAGTTTCTTTGTTGATTTGCAGTTTATTAATCATTAATGGTGGCTTACAGGATCTC
Source organism: Oryzias melastigma (assembly GCF_002922805.2). Lineage (NCBI taxonomy): Eukaryota > Metazoa > Chordata > Actinopteri > Beloniformes > Adrianichthyidae > Oryzias > Oryzias melastigma. Next base: position 842,404 of record NW_023416879.1, on the reverse strand, counting down.
TGCAGATCCGTTGATGAAACCATCGACAGTCGCAGCGGTCCACCAGTCATTTCTTCCTCCGTGAAAGATCAGATCTCATTAATTTCTGTGTGATGCTTTCATCTGAAGAGGAATCGTTTTCTGAATTTTCAGTGTACTTAGCTAACGTGACAGACTGTTGTCATCCCCTGTTGTTGTTGTGTGTTGAAACGGGACGATTCATGTGGAGAACGGGGCGTGCGGGGCACTGTTTACGTTCTCCTTTGGTTTCTGCGCACGTCAGAGACATGCAGTAAGGTGGTGAAAGAGCTTCTGGGTATGAGAATAAAGTGAATAAATAAGTGTGTAGCAGTCCCCAGGATGGAATAACTAGACGGAGATTTTCAAACGGGTGCAGGAGTTTACTGTTGTTGATTGTCTTGTTTACAGCGACCAAAGACATCCTCATTTACCAATAGCACCGTGAAAACTGTAAATAAATACACAAATAATATACAATTTCAGAAAACTTTTGGTTTGGAACACTCAAGATACACAAGTTCGATTTGTCACGTGCATATGCTCTTTACTCGATAAAACAAAATATGAACTCGTCCACTGCGACAGACTGGCGACCTGTCCAGGGTGTACCCCGCCTACGCCCATCAGCAGCCGGGATAGGCTCCGGCAACCCCGCGACCCCGAAAGGGACACAGCGGTTCGGAAAATGGATGGATGGATGGAATGGATGAACTCGTCCATAAAAACAAAATTTACAAGAAATTATACATTTGTAATGTCCACAGGCTACTTAATTAAAGTCACACACCTCACTCCGCTTTCCAAGGGCTGCAAGTTATGGATCAATTCTCTCCGCAAAAGTCCAGCGTGCTTGTCGCCATTTTAGTCCAATATGCCCTGATCTTGTGTACAAGTGAGGAAGAATGAACTAGGCGCGAGCGCCCCCCAGTGGACAAATAACGTACATTAACAAAGTGAATAAATAAATAATAATAAAGTGGCGGACGGTCCTGCAAACACGTCTCTAAGCTCTTTATTTTGCATATGAAACTCTGCATTACCGACCCGGATATTCAGCGTCATTGATGATTTGATTTAGAGTCGCCAAAAGGTTCCGATCTGTAAACAAAGCTTCACGAGATGCTCCACATCTTCCAGCTTCGAGCATGGCTCTGATAAACTGACAGCTTTCGTTTTCATCGGCATTCTCAGCGTCACTGTCAGTGTCATTGCCAGATTGTGAGCTCTTACTTTACGCGCTGCCGGCTCAAATTGATAGGGCTTTACAGTCCTCAAACCACAAACACCCGGCGCCTCTGAATCAGCGTCACTTTCAGAACAAATGTTTCCACAATCTGAGTCTGAAGACAGAATTGTGGACCTTGAAATATCGCCGCTATCGCTAGCTCCGGCACGCAAAGGAGAAGCCATCTTGCTATATTGACCCCTTTGGCGTCATACGCACCACGTGACCAAAACTGAGCTTTTTACTCGGAAGAGACAGGTATGCCAAATTTGGCCGCAAAAATGCCGTTTTATTTCAATATTTCTTACTCAAAACACGCCAAAACATTTGGAAATGGTAAATATAAGGCAAAATACAGTTAACACCGAAAATGACCCACAACCCCATTACTAGTCCTTTAACATCCATTATGGAAATCTTGAGAACAAAGGGACTAAGAACCTGATAAACACTCAATTTCGGGTTGACTCAACATGTAACAGAGCCCACACACAACAGAGGGAATATTCTTGATTTATTGATTTCCAGAGGTCTGAACATCTCTAAGGTTACTGTATGTGATTTAGGTCTGTCTGATCACTGCTGTGTTTTCTGTGAGAGCACAATTCCAGTACACACAAATGTTTTGAGGGAGGAGATCACAAAACGGTATATAACTGAAAATACTAGTGAGATGTTCAATCAGATTATCTCTCTGACTCCTCCCCTCTCGGGGGATTCAGTCAATGAACATGTTAATAGCTTTAATTCCAACATGTCAAATATCCATCCATCCATCCATCCATCTTCCTCCGCTTCATCCGGGACCGGGTCGCGGGGGCAGCAGTCTAAGCAAAGATGCCCAGACTTCCCTCTCCCCGGCCACTTCCTCCAGCTCCTCTGGGGGGACTCCAAGGCGTTCCCAGGCAAGCCGAGAAACATAGTCTCTCCAGCGTGTCCTGGGTCTTCCCCGTAGCCTCCGCCCAGTGGGACATGCCCGGAACACCTCACCAGGGAGGCGTCCAGGAGACATCCGGACCAGATGCCCGAACCACCTCAACTGGCTCCTCTCGATGCGGAGGAGAAGCGGCTCTACTCCGAGCTCCCTCCGGATGACTGAGCTCCTCACCCTATCTCTAAGGGAGCAGCCAGCCACCCTGCGAAGAAAACTCATTTCAGCCGCTTGTAGTCGGGATCTCGTTCTTTCGATTACGACCCAGAGCTCATGACCATAGGTGAGTACAGGAACAAAGATCGACCGATAAATTGAGAGCTTTGTCAAATATCATGGATAGTATTGCTCCCAGTAAGGTGAAGGGGATCTCTGGTAGGAAAAAATCTCCATGGAGAAATTCCATTCTGGTAAAGAACGGAAATCTAAACGCAGATGGTGAAAATCTAAACTACAGGTAGATTATGACATCTATAAATAGAAACTTCACTTATATAATTTACAACTGAGCAATGCAAGGAAGTCCTATTTTTCTGAAATTATTACCAAAAACTCCCATAATGCTCGGGCCTTATTTAATATAGTTGACAGGTTGACAAAACCCCCTGTGTCAGTAGCACCAGAACTTTACTCCACCAAAGCCTGTAATGACTTTGCCAAATTCTTCAGGGACAAAATCAAAAACATTAGACAAACAATTGCTTCACCAACTACAAGTTCAGGATATGAACCCTATCCACTAGAAACCAGTTTAAACCCAATGGCTCAGTTTCAACCCATAATCAGTAAAGAACTGCAGGACATTCTATGTCAACTGAACTCCTCCTCCTGCTGTCTGGATATTCTACCCACAAGCTTTTTCAAAAAAGTTTCAAAGATCCCAGAACCAGCCCTGCTCCAGATTGTCAACTTGTCGTTAACATCTGGTGTTTTCCCAGAACCACTGAAAACAGCTGTAATCAAACCTTTCCTAAAAAAGGACAGTCTAGACAAAACTCAAATGAACAACTACAGACCGATATCAAACCTGCCATTTTTAAGAAAGATCATTGAAAAAGCTGTTTTAATCAGTTAAATGAATTCCTAGTAAAAAACAACTGCTATGATGTCTTCCAGTCCGGCTTTAGACAGAACCACAGCACTGAAACGGCTCTGACCAAAGTGACTAATGACATACGTTTGAATACAGACAGTGGAAATATGTCAGTGCTAGTTTTACTGGATCTCAGTGCTGCGTTTGATACAGTCGACCACGCAATACTACTCAGACGACGTACTTAAAGGACAGGAAATATTTTGTGTCAATTGGTAACTTCACTTCTGAGCCAATAGAAATTACATGTGGGGTGCCCCAAGGCTCCATCCTGGAACCACTTCTATTTAACATCTACATGCTCCCACTGGCCCAGGTTATAAAGAACAACAACATTAGTTACCATAGCTATGCAGATGACACACAGATATATATTAGACTGACACCAGGAGACCGAGGCCCTGTACAGGCTCTTGGTAAATGCATTGAGGACATTAATGACTGGATGTGTCACAACTTACTTCAATTAAACAAAAACAAAACTGAGGTTATTGTCTTTGGGGCTAAAGAAAAAAGGTTGGACGTCACTACAGAGCTTCAATCTATTCAACTAAAAACTACCAACCAGGCCAGAAACTTGGGTGTAGTGATAGACACAGACCTAAATTTTGATAAACACATTAAGGCAGTCACTAAATCAGCCTATTATCATCTCAAAAATATCTCAAGGATTAAAGATCTGATGTCTAAGCAGGACCTGGAGAAACTAGTGCATGCTTTCATCTTTAGTCGACTTGATTACTGTAACAGTGTTTTTACAGGACTACCAAAAAAATCCATCAGGAAACTGCAGCTTATTCAGAACTCTGCTGCTCGGGTTCTCACAAGGACCAAGAAAGTAGACCACATCAGTCCAGTTCTGAGGTCTTTACACTGGTTACCTGTCTGTCAGAGGATAGACTTTAAAGTTCTGTTACTGGTTTATAAAGCTTTGAATGGTTTAGCACCAAAATACATGACTGACCTCCTGACCCAGTATGTACCAGCCAGACCTCTCCGGTCATCTGGATCCGGTCTTTTATCAGTTCCTAGAGTCAGAACTAAACATGGAGAAGCTGCATTCAGCTTCTATGCTCCACAGATCTGGAACAGACTTCCAGAAAACATTAGATCTGCTGAAACACTCAGTGTATTTAAATCCAGGTTAAAGACTCACCTGTTCTCAGTTGCATTTGATTAATATGTATTCAAAAGTTTACGTCCGCACTGTTTATCTATGCTTGTTTTAAATTAAAATCTTTTTTCTTTCTTTAAATTTTATTTTAATGATTTGAATGATGATAAATGACATTTTTACTATTTCTTTTGATTGTTTCTTTTAATGTTTTATGTAAAGCACTTTGAATTGTCTCTGTACATGAAATGTGCTATACAAATAAACTTGCCTTGCCTTCACTGATGAGGGAGGAAGCAGTAAGATCAGAATTGTTTTTAATGAGTATGAATCAGTCATGAACCTTCTTCAGTCGTGGAGGTGGTGGGGTCTTCCCTATTTGCAGATGTCTCCAGCCCCTAACCCCAGCAAATAAGGGGGATTACTCTACTTTCTATAGAAATGGAGGGTTACTGCATGAACCTACGTGAGCTCAGGAGTTTTGAAAGGTCAGCAGCAGAGCCTGTGGCTGCTGCAGGACCGCAGCCATTGCGAGTCCTCTGCTGTAGCCAGACCAGATGCAGCGTGAGCTCGGACTTAAGAGTGATGTGAAAAGGAACTCTGGTCTGAACTGAACCAAAGAACATAGATGGTAACCTGAACAAGTAACCCAGTTTTAGTTTTCAAACTTCAACAGGAAGAGAAAGTTCAGCTCTTCAGAATGAGCAAGTGCAGAGCAGAACCTCATTTGGTTCTGATCGAATAGACATAATGATGAGGATGACATCACAGAGGACTGCAGCTCAACCAAAGGAGGCCTTATATGGAATCAGGTCTTTTCCCTACAAAGTGATCAGCTATCGTGACAACAGGTGACAAAAACACTCATTTCCTTTGTCTTCAGCTCGTTTTTATTTCAGTTTTACTGTGCGATACATTGAACAGAGTGGTAGAAGTTTTTGATTCTTTAACTGAAAAGGCATTACAGATGAGATTTGTTTAGAAAACAGAAGTTACTCCTGAGATTTGTTAGTGCAACAGGTTTGACATGTACGACCTGCCTTAAGAGCAGTCCTACATGCCCCCCTTCACCCAGCAGGATGATCGAATATAAAAGATGTAACAATTCATTATTCAAACCATGATTGTCAGACTTTTCCTTCTTTAAAAAGATTTGTTAATCAAGAAACAATTTCACAGAGCAACATTTTTGAGCTTTGGTAAAGAATCTTATTACACCCCCCCTCTCCCCCCCCCCAAAAAGAAAAGGAAGACTAGACAACCACATGGTCAAAGCTTTGTAATATTGCTGCAAGTCAATTGAACATGAACTGAGCAGGTCATTGGACATGTGCAGAAAGAGCAACATTTCAGGTAAGCCCCTCCCCTCATCTGGCAGTCTGAAAGCTCAGCGCTTGGTGCTGGCTCTCAGAAACCGCTGGGACTTCTGCCTCACCATGCGCTGCTGCAGCTGGTCCACCTGAGCGTCACATATGGCTGCAACCAGCTTCTGTTGATGGGGAGAGAGCACAGCACACAATTCAATTCTCCTGTGTGTCACAAACACACTAGTACTAATCTGCTTCTTGCACAAAGAGTCCAAATGTGACTTCTGACAGATCCTGACAGTGTCCCACATCTGTCCCTCTGGTCACTCAAAATCAGCTGTCAGCACCTGCTCACAGCTGCAGGCCTCAGATTCTCCCTTACCTGGATCAGCAAACTCACTGACAAGTCCAAAGTAGATGGATGCATCTCCCACAGTCATAAGCCCCGCCCAGTGCAGCCACAAATCTACAATTAAACCAGAAGATGCTGGACGGGATCAGCTATTTGTGGTCCTGCCTAACTTTTCAATATTTATCATTTTTATTATTGCATTGGATCAATCATGGTCCGGGTAACCAACCACAGTCGCTGGTGATGTGGACTCCACAGAATGGAAATGAAAGAACTACTGATGGAAGAAAACGAGGAGGAAACAGAGACCGAAACGTAAATACAGGAGGGAAGGACTCAGACTTGGAACTTTGAAGTAGGAGAGAGAAGTCTGTCTGAGGAATGGAGGGGAAGTGTTCTGGTTCCATTTTTAAGAAGAAGCAAGATGTGAAGAGAAACTACAAAAGACTAAAACTGATGAGTCCCAATGTTATAGTAAGAAATGAAGAGATAGAATGAAAATGGATGGAACTGCTTTGAGTCTTTGTAGATCTGAAGAAAGTCTATATCAGGATCAGAGGGAGGAGCTGTGGTTTGGATGAGGAAGTCTGCAGCAGCAGAGAGGAACGTTGGAGATGTTCATGAGAGCTGGAAGACAGTGGAGAGATGTTCTGTAGGTAAAGCAGAGATCAAGGTGGAGGTGGGAATGCACCACGGATCAGCTGTGAGCTCCTTCCTGTTTGTGTGGTGATGGACAGACTGACACATGAACCACATTTAAGGACTTTAGGTGAAGTAACATGATTAAAGTGGTAGTCCAAGGTTTATATTCGTCTGCTGCTGCCTGATTAACAGCCGACCCTGTGGAGTTTATAGTTCTGCTCCTTATGACTGCAGACTTTATTTTTGAGGTCTATTGTTCTTCAGCTGACATCGATTTGAAGCACATTGAGCTGTCCACAGGTCCCAACTTTCTGCTGGAAATCAGGGTCACGGTTGACTGTTGGAGATAGTGAAGATCCCAGGCGTCTTGATTTACTTGAAATCATATTTGACTCTTATTTTACTTCATTTAATAGCTCAGATGTCTGTGATCTTGCATGATCTAGCATGAAGTCTTTCATGCCGTTAACAGGCAGTACTTTAGACCAGGGGTCTCTTCACTGAGGTGGGGCCGGGTCAGTTTGTAAGCTAACAGAAAGTGTTTCCTGTTAGCATCAATCGCAGGGTGTGTCTGAACGTAAACATTTATGGTTTTCCAGAAAGTCACACACAACCAAACATCAACAATCCTTCTGGGATATTCTGGGATATATAAATACTTCACTGTCTCGCCGTGAATTTCGTTTTTAAAGCTCTTCATGGTCTCGCCCCAGATTACTTAACTACGCTTTTAACTGCTTTTTTGTAGAGACAGTGAAAGGTGAACTGCGATGTGAAAAGGGAACACTGTAGTTTGGGGAGTGGCTTTAAGATAGTAACACAGACTGCAGAAGGGGGCATAAAATGTCACCTAATTTTTGGGTCTCAATCTCAAAGCCAGGCTGAGGGAAAAAAAAAATCATGCGTCTCTGATATTGTTCATCGCCTGTCAAAAATGTGTTCCTGAGCTTGACGACGTGGCCGCTTGTGGGAGGAGCTACCAGCTAGAGTTTTTTAGGATGATTTCTTTTTAGGATGAATCCTGGTTTGCCAGTTCAGCTTTTTTTTTTTTTTTTAAACTAGATGATCATTCAAACAAACAGATGTTCCTTTCAGGATTTCCTTTGATTCATCAGAGCTTTCTTGTGTTTTTGGTTCACAAACCTGATCAGGATCTCTGGTTTATCTTCTCCTTCCTCCTGGGAAACGGATGGAAAAACTTAACGGTATTTAGTTCCAGGGAAATCTCTTTAGACGTGAGAACTGATCCAACTTGGCTCTCCATGCTTTCATCTGCTGCGTGAGCATCACTGCCATTAGCTTCCATGCTAATATTAGCTGCTTCAGGCCTGGCTCACTACTGGAGTTGTAATCCAGTGAGAATGACATTATTCATTCTTACTTGTTGGTCCAATTTGTCCGTTCTTCTCTCCAGGAGGTCATGATGATTATCTCATTCATTTCGTGTTCTGTCCCGTCAGATCTCTTCAACGAGTTGCATCAGAAGCGTTAGCTTTGACTCAAGTTCCATGATTGGAGCTAACTTAGCTTGGAGGTCTTTGCTTTCCTGGTGTCAGAAATGTCAGAGGAGTCCTGTTTTTTCTTTGGGGCCATTGTCAGCTCTTTATACTGAACAGTTCATGGAAGATCTTCTAGAGATAAATGCAGGGAAGCAGAGAGAGATGTTTGGACACGAGGAGAGAAGGAACAACGATGACGATGGTGGAAGGATGCTGAAGATAACCACAGAGGAGGATGATGGTTGATGGATGAAGAGGAGGAGGACATGAGGGTGTTTGGTGTGGATGCAGACGAGAGGAATAGATGGATGATGTCAATAATAAATATTGTTACCATTGTACAACATACATGAAGAGCAACACTACAACACTGGAAAAGTCAGTAAACAATGAGACATGGCTTAGCAGATAGTACAATGACCCTAAAATGATTCATTTTGGTCTGATTTTAAAAGGAAGAAACTATTATCAGAAAAATCCGACCCAGTTGCAACAGATGAAGGATATTTCACACTTTTCAATAAATAAACACGTCATTATATAGGTAGCAGTGTACACCTGATCCATGGTTGTGATTTTACTCAGATCTACGCAGACTAAGATTTAAACAAACTCCTCAGCCTGTCTTTATAAACAGGTCTGTTTCCGCCCGCCACATGTCTGCCCGCCGGGCGGGGGTCTGGCGCTGGGCTCTTCCCTCTTCACTTGCTGCTACTGAGGAAATCTTGGTTAGTTTCCTTTCAGCTAAGTAATATGCTTAAATTCAGCGGGTCGTCTGGTAGGGCTGCTATGATTAGTGGATTAATCGACGACTAATCGACTACTGTCTTTTCTTTATTTCTTTTTTTTTTTAATCTTATCTCAGCACCACAAAATGCAATTGGTTAATTTGAGTTACTGAGATCAAAACTTTATTTTTATGAAGAATAGTCCCTTCGTGTCTGATGCCGACCTCATTTGATTTAAGGCTTGTTGTAATGCTAGAAACTGATAAAGGAAAAAAGCTGCACAGTTCATTACGTTTAATAGACTATCACCTTCATTGTCTTTATTTGTAGTTAGTTCAAAGCTAATGATGGTAATATGTGTGTTTTATATCCAGTTTATGCATGACCCAATTAGTCGACTAATCTGAAAAAATAATCTGTGATTAATCGACTATTGAAATAATCGTTTGTGACAGCCCTCTGGTCTGGTCTGATCTGAGGTCTAACACACATACAAATACCTAAAAATAATCGGTGGTCCTGACAGAAAACATGGAAACAGTGAGAAGTCTAAAGCTGTCATTGACTTTGAATCGACTACAAGATCAGCCTAAACGTTCATTATTGAGAGTAAACTCACTCAGATCTTGTTCACATGTTTTCCAGAAGTTCTCCTTTATAAGCTGACAGCAATGATTTACAAGTGAAAAGTCACATTCTAGTTTCTCCAGATCTGTTTATGCAGTAAACAACTATCTATACCATTCCAATAAGACATCCATCTTTGCACAGGCAACAAGCTAGCATGTCATCTGTAGTCTATATATAATTCACTGGTTGATACACTGTAGTGTCCCCTAAAGGGAGCTGCAGATTGACAGAAGGAGAATTTCTATATGGAAAAACTAACCTGGTGTAAGTCAAAGGTTACGAGAAAGACTAATAGATTATTCTCAAGAGGTGATTCTGAGAGTAAGAAAGTGATGCAGTAGCACCTGGAGAGGACTATAACTGTGACTGATGCTGAAAGCTCTACCTGTGCAATGCTTGAATCTTTCAGCTGCAGAGTCTTCACACACTCCTGGTTGTCCTTCTTTGGAAGTTTCAGCTTGTGCTGCTCCTGAAAACACAAGAAAAGGATAAAACGATGAGAACAATCTGAGAGCACATGATTCACACACCATCACACTACGGCAATACAAACACACACTCATGCACACTGCTCTTCTGTTTAATTCTAAGCAAAAAAGTTCTCACAAGTAAACACAGACAGACGGACGGACAGAACCTTGTAGTAAATCTTCAGCTCTGATCCGATGGCAGCAGGAGGACGATAGAAGTTCTCAAATAAATATTCCCACTCTTTTATGAACTGACTCATGAAGTCGCTCTCCTTCACACACAAAACCCTCCTACACAAAAACACAAGAAGACACAAACAGTCAGCATCTCCACACTCTAAGCTGCATGCTGATGCAGGTTTCAGTCCGACCTGTTGGTGACGATGATGTTGGTTCTGGAATGTCCCGGATAGCGACAGTGTTCTCTGAACAACTCTCCGTCCAGCAGCTTGATCTGTGAGCGCTGAAAGACATGCACACACTCACACTCAGCAGGTAGCTCCTGAGCCTGCAGCTCTGGGAGGGAATGCAGACCTCTGTTCAGAGGAACCACAATGATACTTGTGCCTCCAGGACTTCAGTCGTCTCTTCTTTTGGCTTCATGTCACAGTCTAAGTAGGGATGTAATGCAGCGGACTAATGTTTGATGTTTTGCAATCGTGTTTGTTTTTTGAGCATTTCCATGGACGCTGCAGATGAAGACCTCTAGTCAGTCAATCAGACAGAGTTTTGTCTGAGAGCAGAGCTAATTACATCTAATCTTAATCTAGATTGGGGGCGGGGAGGGTTGTTATCCTGGTTTAGTGTGTACAAAAAAAATAAAAAAAAATTATGTTGAGTTAACAACATTAGCAGTTAATTGTTCTTCTCTTTGGGCAGTGGCTGATGGTGAGCATTCACAGATCAGCAGATCGTTTCCCTTTGTCTGTGGATGCATGACCCTGCTATGGACCTGATGACACCAGAACTTTGACCAGTGCTGTCCAAACACCTGCCATAATGGGCTTATGCAGATGCTACGACAACTGCACTGCATTCATGTTGAAGGTAACACCTGCTTGAGGTTCCTTTGTAAGCGAATTACAGTTAAGCCCCCCTCAGGGATTCGTCCCTCAACCACCTGACCCTGCACAGGAAAACCCAGTTCATAAGAAAACAAGACAAATCAGTTTATTGAACATTAAAGATAAAAGTCACACAACTGATGGAGAAAGCAGCAGTCAGATAACAGGTCAAAGTGCACACGGACCACAGGGTCTGGATGGTTAAGACCACAAACTTACTGCAGACTTTAATCTTACTTGGCTGCTTTACATATATTAGCTATGATGATGATTCCAACTCAAGTACAGTTGAGCTTTCTTGACTGAAATATAAAAGACTTTGGCATGCATAGAAATCTGAGTGTGTTCAGTTTACTGCTCAGAGGTGAAAGGTGAAAAGATCAAATGTGCAGTTTTTGTATGAAAGCTCAAAGGACAAGGCTGTCTGAGCACATTCAGGGGGAGAGTGTGTCACCAGAGCAGGTCCAGTCCTCATCAGGCTGCATGAAACAGAAAGCAGGAAAAGACAGGAAGAAGAAAAGAGCGTTAAGAAGGACGTCTGCTCTGCTCAGCAGCACACAAAGCCTGCATCCTGGCTGGCTCCTCCCGAGGGAGTGAGAGCACAAACTCACTTCTTTGTCTAGAAGCAGTTGGCTCAGGAGAAACATGAACAGCAGGAAGCCTTTCTCTGAGTTTGACACAGTCAGAAAACCCCAATGCCAGGAGAAAACCTCATTCATAGCTCTCAAGAATCATAGAGATGTGCGTGCTGGAGAGGAACTGTTAAAGGGTAACCAAACAGGGAAGTTTTAGGCTGACTCCGCCCACATCCGAAAGGTGAAAATCCAGTCAGAGGGGCTGGGGGGCAGGACCGTTATCCTTACTGGAGCTGCAGATCATATGAGAATGAAAGAGTTTAACCAATCACAAAATTCAACTTTAAAACCTCAAATCAACCTGTAGGGGGCCGCACACAGACGGTTTTAGACTATATTTTCAAGAATTCAACAATTTTATTTAATCTGTCAACAATTTAGCAAAAACCAACAAACACAGGAATTTTAAAGCCCCATTTATAGAGATCAACAGATAAAAAAGTCGATTCAGGGTTTGGTTACCTTTTAAATTAGACCAAAAGTGGGACAGTTACGCACTTGCTCCGCCCACCCTAATGACTCTAAAGATAGCCTACAGGCCAGGACAAAGTCAAAGGATAAAGTCCACCCATGGTACAAACGATCTGCCATACATTTGAGTTTGACAGAGTCGAACACCGTTACCATGAAAATGTTTTGACAAGAAGTTCTACAAACGCCGCTCTCATTTTAACATCCAAGTCATTGGGAAATCGGTCCACCACTGATGTCATTTATGGAAATGGAAAAATCCTTTCATTTTTCCAAGTTTCATCAAAGATGGGAATGGAAGGTGGGGAAGAGTCCAGTGGTGACCTCAACCCACCGTGACCTCTGCTCTGCACTCGCTGAGCTATGAGGATGCAGCTGGTTGACCATGATAGCCGGGCGGAGTGGGACAACTCTTCAGTTTGAAGGCCCATTTTTCACCACATAAAAAATTAGGCAAGAATTTACAATTTAATATAATTTTCTTATTAGGGTTTGAGAAAAACATAAATAATAACACATAATTATAATAAAACATTTATGAAGACATAAATGAAAGACTTTTTTAACATTTGAAGAAACATCACCATAATAACTCCAGAATCTACAGCATAAGTCACCACTTAAGAAGTGAACTAGTTTCTTCAACCTTATTTATCACTTTGTCACAGTCAGTGGACATAAGAATTTATTTTTCTGTTGACACGAGCATAAGCTCCTCCAAGTCCTGACTGAGCATGCTCCAGCCTGTTTTTGATAAGCTTCAGAATGGAGACGGTTCTCTGACATGAAACTTGGGACAACAAAAGGCTCAACAACAATGTGTATGCCAGCCCAAAGCTGGGTAGGCTTCTGTGAAGATGTCAGATGGTGAACATTTACAACCGTTTCTACAAGAACAGCAGGTTCTGCTTCCAGGTTCCATGTCTGGTTCACCTGAGCCCTCTCAGTTCCTGTCCTGACAGTGAAATCCTCTGCAGGGGATTTTCTGATCCTATCTACTGTGATGCTGGACTGTTGTTTGTAAAGTACTCACTGTGGCTCTCATCCAACTTTAAGGAGTCCTAAAAAAACTTTTGTTATATACTTTTGCACCTCCAACCCCATTAAAGTCACAACTGTATTTTGTTTGTCCATGCCAACGGCCATGATTTAACGAGATTACAATTGAGAACTGGAATCAAGCAACGTCTAACAAAATATAATAAATATTGATCTATACATTAGAGAAGAAAAATCAGTTCATGGTTGATGTCTTTGGTCCTATGATTGACACTTTTTCAGGTATGTCTGGATGATATAATTTTGTCACCACAGAATTGTAGTAAATGGAAATATTCACCTTTAGAGCTTCAAAGAGATTTAGGAAGATTCCAATGAATAATTGTAGAATCCAACATGACGGAAATAAATAAAAAATAAACTTCACACATGTAGGCTCATAATTAATCTACTCCAGTTAACTGGTTAAAGAACATTTTGAAAAAGTTAAGGCTGCCACGAATGAATAATAAAGTATTGACTAATCAGAAGTCATTTGTCTCATTAGTATTTTATGGCAGCAGCAGCATTTGTGTAACCATCACAGTTCCCTCAACATTTACCAACTAATGACACAATAAAGCTTTAATGTTACAGCAGACACACGAGTCATGACGTGTGCTGGGGTTTTTCCACTGATGTGACATCATGCGAGTCGATGCTCAGTTTTGGTCATCGACCAAAAAAACAAACCCCAAAAAGTTTGGGTTGTGGAAGTCACTGTGGAAGGAAGCACTAGAAAACGTGCACTTTTAGCTACGAGGACAGACTCAAGTTTTCTTTTTTTCTAAATTGGACACCAGATGCTCTGACCTTTTTCTGTCCATCTTTCTGGCGTTTTAGTTATAAAACAATTTTACCTTTGTGACCTCATCGTTTTGTTTTCCATAATTTTATGTGGCCATTTAGTGCAAACATTACTGAAAACTATATGAATTTTATATGCATGTATTGAGACGTGGGTTAGAGAATATCATGGTATGACTGATTTGAAAACATTCTGTGAAGGTGATTCTGCCCCCATCCCTTTACAGAATAGACCCTTCTCATGTGACCTCAGACCAAACAGGCCGTAAATACGGATAGTGACTTCAGTTCACTGGTAAACAGCAGAGAACTGAACGCTGATGAACACAGTCTTACATTTAACAAAAGGTAGCCTAACCAATTGTAACAGAAAATTGAACAATATTTATTTTATACATGTCCTATCTGATTGATTTTGCTTTTCTCTAAATCGTTCACAAATCAAAGTACAAATGTGAGTATTCCTCCTGCAGAATGCTCCACAGCTGCTTCCACGAATATGGATGATATTAAACCAGTCGTGGATTATTTCTCTCTACAACCCGGTTAGTCGGACAAAGGTTACAAGAACTTCAGTGAATACTGCTTGTTTGATTATGAAGGTCATTATGATAATACTCTATCTCTCGACTTGAAAAATGAGAGAAGTGAGAAATGAAAATGGGTGTTTTAGTCAAATCTCCTACTGACGGTGTCGTCTCTTAAGGGAACGGGTGGATTCAGAGCAAACACTGCTGCTAAGATTCATGTTCTACTGTGGTTACTTTTCCTCGATGTCGACTGACCGGATCATGAATGAAGCGGCCCCCCGGGAATCCTCCCGACTTTTCCATTTACCCACTCCCCCCTTGACGATAGCTTCCATGAAGCTCTCTTTGCCTTGTTCTTCAGTCAGGCGGTGGGAACATGATGCAGCTTTGTGCACTGAGCAGCTCAGCATTAGCTGATCCACTCTGTCCACTTTCTGGACGGAGCAACTTCACCGTATCTTCACATATATTCACATATCTTTTGTGAAAATCTGACACTCACATCCAGCACCGTAAGGCGGGTCGCCCTTATTAATCCTACGGAATAATTCACTTAAGACAGGGAGCCAATTATTTTTCTAGGACTCAACTAGGTTCGAATCCCACAGCTAGCAGTTTTGAGCTTTGAACACAGTCCTGCACATTACCGAAATGTAACTATGTGTTAAAAAAAATAATAAACTGCCAACGGTGGGATTCGAACCCGGGTGAGTCCTGGCAAAATATTTTCTAGTCTTGTGCAGTACCACTGTACCAAAGTTAATTAATAATGCCAACCCACCACATAGCTATCTTATCCAAGCATAAGGACGTTTTCTACGCCTCTATTTAACACAATAAGATGGCGCTTTGAACAGGTTAGAACAATGTTTCTCATGCGATAAAACTCTGCTTTTTACAGCCGACTTGGGACAACTTCAGAATATGACAGTACAGACTAAAAAGACATTTTCTGATCCTGATTATCCCAGTTCTCAGATTCCGTGAACACACTGGGACTGAAGTTACCACCCTCGTAGATTTTGATTGGTCTTCGTGTTAGCTCCGCCCCAACGCACCACAACGAGCCACAATGGGGCCAAAAGTTTTGAAACGGAAATTTTGAGATTCAAAAACGAAGAGTTGAAAGTGAAAAAAGTTTTGAAACTGAAATTTTGAGATTCAAAAACGAAAAAAAAAAAAAAGAGTTGAAAGTGAAAAAAGATTTGAAACTGAAAAAAAGGCTAGAAATTGAAATTTTGGGTCTTGAAACCTAAAAAACAGAACATTTGAAGCTGAAAGAAATTAAGTTTATTTAAGAATACTAAAAAGTTTGGACACTTTGCAATTTTTTTTGGCCAAACACCAGCATTTTATTTTTATGTTTTATTTGGGTTTCAAATATTTATGGCTTCAATATATCTCCGTACTCGTTGGCTAAACACACCTGATCCAGGTAATCAGCAGCAGGTAAGGGAGGGTTTCTGGAAAACCAGCAGGGGGCCGGCCCTCGAGGTCTGACTTTGAGACCCTGATCTAAAGGTTTGTGTTGATAATTAATGATCATAACATAAAACCAAAGCAATAAGAAAACAGGCTTCGATACTTGAAACAGCAACTTTGCAGCTTCTCCTTACATCCCATAATACTTCAGTGCTTTTGAACTTTAGGCTATTGGACACTGAGAACAGGAGTCACACTATTTCCCTACAGTAAAAGACATTACCATAATAAAAGAGTTCAAGTCTGGATGCTCATACCTGGAAGAGGTCAAAACCCTGCGACTCCGTCAGGTCATAGGGTCGAATGATGCCGTCCTCTTTGATCAGACGCGGAGGTCGAAGTCTGGTCACCTCCTCCGTCGCCTCGGCTGCTCTGTAATGATCACACAGAGTGCTGTTTCAGGAGCAGATTTCTGTACTTCACGTTCACCTGAAAACAATGTGACTGGCTAGACTTTGGGTCACATGACTGAGTGGCGGCAGACGCAGGGAAGCGTGTTCAGACCTGAACCCTGATGCACACCATGCTGCAGGCAGCCTCAGTCAGGTGGCAGTCTCACCTGTGGGGGCCTCTACAGTGACAGCATGAAACAGCAACATTCAACAGGTTATCAGAACAGACCGTCAGCTGACAGGAAGCTCCGCCTCCATGAGAGTAGGAGGAGGGTGAAGGTTACTAATAAATGCTGGATGGCTGAGGACTTCAGGTTGATGAGGGAAAACCAAACATATCCATTTTTTCTCTCTAAAGAGATCATTTTCATCTAGTTTGTGGCCACCAGTGAAATGATTTTTAAACATTTCAATCAAGATTTCTGTAATTATTGTAATATGCTTCAAATGTCACACTGTACCATCTGAGTTTTGTGAAAAGGATTCTGAACCTGCAGTTCTTAGCAAAGTTCCAGAGAATCCATCAAACATCGAATGGCTTTGATCTTCTTTTGTTAATTTAATCCATAAAAAGTTGGATTTTTGACTAACTCAACCTGAAAGGACCATGGAATCATTCAGTAAGCCAATCCCTGAAGAGACCATGTCCTCAAACACGTAAAAGTCTCTGGGTTTTGGTGTTTTCTGGTATTTTACGGCCGGCAGGACCATGTGAGAGCAGTAAAGGAAACTCTTCAGGAGGCCTAAACAGAGCAGCAGTGATGCTCCACAGAGCGTCAGAGGACTGTGCAGCAGAGAAGCCCCTCCTCTTCTGTAGTCATGATGACTGACGTCTAACCCTGTTTGACCTCAGCCCATCATCTGGTATGGCTTCAGTTTTGTAAGCCTCATGCCGGTCTGTCTATGAACATATTGTGTGACATTAAAGCGGCCTGCGGCCTGAAAAGGTTTAAGCTCCACTGATTTTTCCACAGATTGTTCCTTACGTCTCTGAGACTCTAAAAGCAAATACAGTTTTAGTTTGAACCAAATCTTTTTGAAATGTTTTAAGTGTCCCAGATAACAAATCAAATCTATTTTCAAGACAGCTAAATGCTCTGTAATGACCTGATTACCTGTCAGTAATGAGGAGCTTTAGTGTCAACAGCTTAGACACAACAGACTGCAGCTGCCAGCGGAGCTCAGTGTGTGATTATGTTCAATGCTTCTGGTTGAAAGGCAACAAAAAATGCTGTAATATCTCTGATGCAAGCATGAACCGAGTTTTTAGGAACATCCCTGATTGATTGATTGATTGATTGATTGACTGATTTCAAGCATAGATTGTGAAAAAACAGGAAAAAAACACACATTTTTCAAACTCTTTTTTTTTTGGACTCTACATTTCCTTGGCTCACGACCTGGAAGCCGCACACGAGTCATGTGGTCATTCTAAGAGCTGAAGATGATTTGCAGTGAAGAGCCTCCAACTCTCAGAGAAAGCAGCTCAACAGAACTTTCCTCCTGCAGTTCTTTGGAGTCACATTGAGAAGTGAAGACATGCTTTCATCACTGAATTGGATTTCTCAGTGTTAGCTAACATGAAAGGGTTTGGCTGAGCAGGCACAACCCCCCCACAAACATACACACTGGCAGATCAGGCAGCTTTAATCAGGGGTGAGATGTGAGAATAGGGAGGGGCGACAAGCACCATCACAATGAAGGAAAATGTGACGAGAATGGAGATGTTGAATGAATTGTTATTGATGCAATGACTTACCAAGCATCAGCTGCAACAGTCAACATGCAGACCTGACATGTGGCACATTAAAGCTGAGCTCCATCATCAGTGCTCCCTAAACCAGCATTCAGATGATCCAAGAAACTCCAGCATGAAAAGCCCAGTAGCTTCTAAAACAAAGAACTGAATTTCTCTCTTTAACTCAGCAAAAAACATGTCAAATTCATCTTGATAGGGTTGAACAAAAAGTTAAACATTTGTCAATTGAAAACTTAAATCAGGTATGTGTAAGGGATGATGCCCTACGAGGTGTCCCTTTGATTTGACAGTGGGGTGACAGGTCATTCCTGCAGATCCAACAGTAGAATACTAACTTAATAATGAATCCAACTGTCAGTGAACTGATGGGTAAATGGCTGCTCTTGCCTGAGATTCAGACCACAGTCTACAGTAATCCAACATCTGGAACCAAGCCTGTGGAGGTGGGGCAGGACCTGAGGGGAGGAGTTTAGCTCACCAGGACAGTCCTGTAAACTTAGATCAGAAGACCAGGGAATGTGGAACTAGTTTCATCAGTGGCGGGCCGTCAGGGCCTGCAAGGCCTTCTCTGCTGGCCTAAAAATATCT
>NW_023416879.1:804792-823591 GCF_002922805.2 Oryzias melastigma | reverse complement strand
TAATACAATTCCAAGTATATTGTTTTGTTCTTTTTGTCTAGTTTTGTTTTCCTAGTTTTATCATTGCAGGGCCCTCGTGCCAGGTCTTCATTTTAAATGAGAAACGTTTGTCAACTGATCCCCATGGTAACATGCTCATAGACCAATTTGATCTTTGGTTTTGCTTTTAGATTTGACATTTTTCAGAGTGAGCCAAAGACTGACACCTACAGACCAACAACCCTACCGTTAGAACCTGCCACAGAACAGGAGTCATTTTAACCAGAAACAAGCTGTGACTTGGATGAGGATCATAGGTAAGAAAAACTGGAGCCTTCATGTCTCAAAAAGAACCATCTGAGGAATAAACTCTGGTGAGGGTCAGAAAAGGAACAAAGGTTTCAGCATGCTATTCAGTGCTCTGACAGGGCAGCTTTCAGGTCTGAAGGAGCTCAGTTTTAACATGATTCATGTAAAATACTCACAGCAAAAAACAAAGACAACAAAAGTCCCGCCAACAACAACACCAGACATAAAACAAAAGCAGAAAAAGTGGACATTAGTGAGCTGACAAGAAAAGCACAAAGGAAAACAAAGACATTATGACGCTCAAAGAAAAACACACAAGTTCTTTGGTCTCCAAATGACTGGAGACCAAGTGTGAGTAAAGGAATCACAGTAATAGCTGGTTCCCACTGAGCGGTCCAGACCAGACTGGAGCGGACCGGACCAGGACGGTATTTTGAGCTTTCCATGATAAAACAGACCCCTTAGGCCGGACCGATTCGTAACATTTCTGGTCCGTCGTTGGTTGTAGGTCCAAAGAAAATTGTAACGGATCAGTTAAGGCAGAGCTACTGTCGTCACATGATGAAATCCAGTGATTGGCAGAAAGGTTTTTACGACCAGCGCTTTTCCCCACTCAAGATCCAAGCTAAAAGTTTTGTACATTTTTTGGATATATTCTTCAATCTTCTTGCAAAGATTCTATGCATTCAGTTTTCTCCCCTTATTAGCGGGGGTTAGGGACCAGTTAGGGACCGGAGACACGCCGATTCCACGAATACAGATAGCTCAATGGAAACGCTCACTTGAACTGCCCAGACCATTCAGAACCGGCCAGGAGCGGACCGGTCCGGACTGCTCAGTAGAAACGAAGGATAGGACAACTACAAAAAGAAACCAAAGGCAAAAGCAAATACCTCTGGATGCCTTGGAAGGTGCTGCTGGCCATATCCACCAATCCACCTGTTGGTCTGGCAACTATCCCCACCAAACCCTGACCAATGCCCTTGAAAAATCCAGCTGCCCCATCCTTCTTAGCTCCTGTAGAAAACCAGAACAACACTGCTTTGATTAAAGGATCCATGGAGTCTGGGTTACAATGCGCGTCTGGATTCAAATTAGGTGTCGGTGTTTTTGGGATCCATTAAGTCAGAGTCTGGAGGAATTGAGACGTCTGTTCTATAAAAACCATTGAGTTCAGGACATTTTTTGGTTTTATATTTGTGATCTACAGGGTATTGTAGATGACACCGTGTGAAGCAGATAATCAGTGCTGGTTAATACTGCTTAACGTGTGGGATGGAAGCGTAGTCTATAGTCCAAAGGGTTCAAGGGTGTCTGGTTCTCAAGAATTGAGATTCTCCAGGGGTTACTTATTATAATCCAGTAAAGTAAAAGATTGTAAGAAGATCCATGTTTCCTAAATGTTGCTGCTGAAAATGTTCATTCATCTGAGTTGTTCTGAATTGAATTATCTATTAGTTTTTGAGGCGTTTTTTTGGTTGATGCTTCAATGTGCTGGGCTGCATACATTGCCGTTTGGTAATAAGTGTCAGAGCCCCCCCCAAACTAATCATCTAGATTTTTGTCTTGTGTCTTTCGCAGAGAAAAAGGACTACTTTTATTGATCTTTATCTAGGATTAACTGTTAGTGTGATTTCCTGCTGGGGTTGAAGGGACACCGACCTTCTACAGGCTTTGTGACGATGCCTGTAACCCCTCCGACCACGCCCTGCACACACAGGAAAGTGGTTAGAGGTAGCATTAGGTCAGATCTGCTAAAAACACAGACAAACGATTCCATCCCAACCTTCAAAAGCCCTTTCCCTCCTTTGGCCAGACTGTCTGAGAAGTCTTTGGGCTGTCGGTTCATCTCCTCTCTGCGTTTCTGTTGGAACTCTTTATCCATGGTGATGGCTGCCAAGCCTTTACCCATGGAGCCGGTGATCTTGGAGACCATACCTGCAGCACCACCTACAGGAAGGTAAGCCATAAGAACAGAGGAGCACTGTGCCAGCTGGACCACTTTAACTGGTTTTGTTTGTTTTGTCTCCTCAGAGTTTCTTACCAACAGTGTGACCCAACAAGCTGCGAACCCCAATCGCGAAGCCTTCAGCAAACTCCTCTGGACCCTGAACTGCTCCCTGAACAGCAAGAAACCTTTGTGTGTCTTCTCAGACTGAGTACAGGCAGGGAGTTTCTGACATATGCTCCTGGCTTCCTTACCTGGAACGGCTCATAGAAGAAAGCCTCCACTCCTTCAGACAGACCTCGGATCAGACCAAACGGATTTCCCAGAACATCCAGACCCAGGACCAGAACATACATCTGCTTCAGGAACTACAGCCACAACATCAGATTGAAGATTTAAGCAGCAACACTATTAGACCCTAAAGCAATTCTCAATCATGACCAGAAAAATTAAACTCAACGTCCCCCAGCAAGAAACGACCTGGGGAAGTTACGTCAGTCACATGTCTGTGTACATGGATGTGTTAGTCCAGGGGTAGGGAACCGTGGTCCTCGAGAGCCACCTTCCTGCATGTTTTCCAATATACCCTGCTCTGGCATGTTATTATTGGCTGGACACACCTGAACCAGGTAATTGTTTGAGTCCCTACTCATGACTGATTCAGGTTCAGGTGTGTCCAGCCAATAAGAAAATGCCAGAGGAGGGTATATTGGAAAACATGCAGGAAGATGTCTCTCGAGGACCAGGGTTCCCTACCCCTGTGTTAGTCTAACGCTCTAACACCCCCAAGACAGCCCAGTGTCCTTAACAGGACTCTAAATGTTTGCATTGGTTGCATCGGTGCGCCTAACATTTTTTCTTAGGTGCACCAGAACAAAAGTTTGGTGCACCGACCTTCTCGACCACATTACATTTAACAGAATTTTACTCAGTCTCTTTTATTTTTATTTTCTATCAATGTCAGCATTAAGACTTGAAAATGATGAACTTACAAACTGGTAAACATTAAGCTCTGAAACAAAGTTCTGCAATAATGATAAACTAATACATTTATAGTTTATATAGTACATAAAAATTAATAAAAATGCGCAGTTTGATAAAAGCTTAAATTTTTGACGGCAAGTGAAATGGGGGGACTACACTCTTCCTGCTCCGCTCCATTCTGATCATCTGTTAGTAGACAAATAGATCCATGAACATCTTTGTTTTCCTGGTCTGAGCTGGAATCTGGATCAGAACTGGACGCCTGGATGGAAATGATATTGCTCACTATCTTTGTTGCACGGTAATGTTAGCTTGGGGGTGTGAGGGGCTGTAAGCGTTAGAGCGAGTAAACAAAGATTTTATAAGATATCAGCGTGAGGTTACTTTACACCAACAGCCCCGCCCACAACTCAGAGGTGAATTTCTGATGAACTCCAGCTGCTCTGAAGAAACTACGTCCTAGAAAATGACAAGTTCTTAGGTTTTGGCTAAAAACATAATGAAATAAATCCTAATGAAAACACCACTTTAAAGCAATTTAAAAATGGATCAAATATAGTTGGAGTAGGAATTTAAAATGCTTCGCAGAGCTGAAAGTTCAACTTAAAAAAAGAAAACCTTTATGTTTTGTGATCAGTCTAGACCCATTCATTTTGATTTGTGAAATTTAATTTTGTTTTTTGAAATATTTCCTTATTCTTTTTTTTCAATCGTTTTGGTTTGTGGAATTTGTATTAATTTCTAAAAGTTGATGTTTTTTATTTTTTGTTTTGCTCTTTTAATTGTCATTGAGCTCTTTATAATGTTTTGTGTTGATTACTTTATGTGATTTAACCTTCAGGGCCACTGTAGTTCACCGCAAAACACCAATGTCCAAGTGAATAACGGGCTTTTTGGCTTGCCATGAATCTACCACCATTCACACGATCACTGTGAATCAGCTGATTCTGACGCTGGAAAAAAGCGGCTTTTTTCCATGCTACAAACTATTACTAACAACTACTAACTAGTTAGTCACTAACTAACGCACCCTGCGCATGCGCAGCACGCTCAAAAAGACTGAAAATCCTCTCTGGAACATCAAATTTAGTACAGAAGTTGAAAAGGACCAGCGGGGCAGGTGAGGGCTGCAGTGCTACCTGTTCACCATAGTGTCCAGCTGCCTCCTTTATCAGCTCCTCTCTGCGGTAGAACTGGTACTTCACCTCGAAGAAGGCCAGTCTGATGGACGCAGAGACACAGTCATATCCAGCACAACAGGATGTCATGCTGCACCGCACCAGTCCACAACAGTGAGCCTCACTTGAAGACGACGTCATCCACATCAGTCAATGTGGCGCCGATGCTCTTGAGCAGCAGGTTAAGGGACTGGAGAGCTGCAGTTTCCTGAGCCAAACTGTTGCTGCTGGAGTCCAGAGACAGGCTGAGGTGGAGCTGAACAACACCAAGCAGTCACAAGCATCTGTCAACATCTCTGGAAACTCTGCTTTAACTCAACAGTCCAGACATATTAAGCTGCTGCTATTTAATGAAATCATGTCTGTCTGTACGGGTATGTGTGAGTATGTGAGCAAATGTGTGCAACTGTGCGTGAACGTGTGTATTTATTCATGTTGCAGTGTTGTGCATTTTTGTACTTTCCACACTAAAAGGCGATTTGAAAAACCTTCATCTTGTTTCCAAAAACAACAGAGCTACAGAGGAATCCGGAGCGCCTGGTGTATGGATTCATTCAGGCTGCGCTTACCGATATCAAAGCGCTTTTCGGAGGGACATGGCGATCAGTCAAACTGTCAGCCTGTTTTTTTTTTTTTTTACCTTTGTGCTATCCTAGGGTTTACATTGAAAGTGGGTCATCTGGACCTCAAAAGGCAAAGCTGAACTTTATTTTCAAGGATTTTTGATCTTCACTGGTGCCTACAGGAGACAACAAATCCTGTCCTCCTTTGTCATGGGAGGATCACACATCATTGTAAGGGTGGGGTCATCTGGACCACCTAAGAGACCACGAGGGATAATGAATTGCAAACAAAGTTGAATGTTTTGTAAAAATGCTAGCACAGCTAATATGTAGCAGTGTCAGTTTGTGTGGGTGTTTTTCTAACACTGTTGGGAGTGGGTTTGGTCAGAGTAAAGGTTGTTTTAGCTGTATCTGTCTGTTCTTTTATGTGTTGGGAGTCACAGGTAACATCGCTAATATGCTAACGTGACTAATACCCTAACATGGAGAATACACTAACATGGCTAAAACACTAACATGTTTAATATGCTAACATGGCTAAAACGCCAACATGGCTAAAACACTAATATGGCTTAAACGCTAACATGGCTAGTATGCTAACACGGCTAATACACTAACACGGCTAATTCACTAATATGGCTAAAACGCTAACATGGTTAATATGCTCACATGGCTAAAACGTATTGTTAAACTAGCAGGAAAAGTTAAAGGGGCGGGCTTTACGACGCTCGGCATTTGCCCGCTCCTTCACCAACATGGCCAGGAAAAGTTCCCATTCTTTTGTTAATGTTATGTTTTCAGGATGTTTTTTTTTTAATTGTGTTTCCCTGCTGAATTGTTATTGGCATGTTGGAAAAATCAAATCACAAATCAGAAAATGTGGCTAATGTGTAGCGTGTTGCAAACAATTACAGTGAAAACAATTATTGTCTGCCTGACTGACAGACTTAGCTCTGATTCTTTTGTCTGGTTTAATGCGCCGGTGTGTCCTATATATGACATCCGGTTGAAAACAGACTGCCAGCTTTATAATCGTGTGCCCCTGAAAGTGCAGGAAACACAGTACAACATTAAAGGTGAAAAACTCAAAAGCTTCTGGACCCAAAGGATGGAAAACAAGGCAGTCTGAGTGGGGCAGACCCCGGTCCGTTTTAAGAGAAGGTGCAGGAGCAAGCCCCCTGCAGCAAGGGGTCAGAGGACAGGGACACGCTAGCTCAGACTCCAGATGGACACTATCGAGAGCCCGACGGGGACTCGAGACAAATTGATTTAAAGCTACACAGAACTGCTGATGGGGGGGTGTTGATCTTACCTTGATGGGTGAGATGTGGAAATACTCAAAGAAATTGAGGCCTGAGGTTCCAGACAGCGAAGCCTCCATGAGCTCAGCCTGCAGCCCCTGCAGATCTGTCTCTATTAGCCCACTCTGGAACACAAACAGAGTGATCACCTCTGTGAGTTTTTCACCAGACAGTGGTGGCGTTTCAGCATCCTGCTTCACCTTTTGCCTTTCTGCTTGGGAGTCAACAGCTGGTGTGAAGAGAGCCAAGGTGGCCCCCAGGAAACCTTGATCCAGTTTCACTGCCATCTCCTGAACCAGAGCCATGAAATATCTGGAAAATAAGCAGATAGGTTGAAAGTGCCCCGGACAGAAAATGTTTCCTCCAAGTGGATCTTTGCTCACTTGAACTGCATGACTTTGCTGTGCTGGTTGAACCTGGTGATGACTGAAACATCAAAGAACGGCTTTGGTTCTGTGGAGACAGAGGCAGACTTATGTCTTCCCAGTAAACACAACTGGTATGGGGAATCATCCACCGACAATGTTAAGTCTATGTAGACACGGCAAGTGGTCCTGTCGTGGGATTTGAGTGGACGGCGAGGAGCAATAGGCGAGCAGCCCTGCAAAAACCTTTGAAAAATATTGACACGCAGCCAGAATTTTTCCAAGTTCAAACATTGGAACAAAAGGATGAATATTTGTGCTTCAACCAATCAAGAACTTGACTTTGGTAGTAACAGACTGATGATGTAATTAGTCTAAAACCAACAGGAAGAGAAGCACATTGTTGTTGCTTGCAATTGACTCGAGCTTCATTCTGCATCGAAACAAGAATAAAAAGGTCCTCTTATTAATGATTTATTAACATTTTATCTTTCCAATGACTAATGCGGGATAGCGACTCGTCAGACTGGGCCACAGAGAGAGTGAAGTCACGCTTAGAGAAGCAGAACTTTTACTTTAGCTCACCATACTGGGAGCAGATGAACCCAAACATGGAAACGTGCTTGTCGGAGCCCTTGTAGAATTTCCAAAAGAAATAAACCAGAGTTGCTCCTTTTACATTATCCATGTCGCACTTATGTGTGTGAAATTTGTTCTCCGCATTTGACCCCTCCCCTGTGGGAGTGGTGAGCTGCAGACACAGTTGCGCTTGGGAACGATTTGGTGGTTTAACTCCCCAATCCAACTCCTTCATGCTGAGTGTCAAGAAGGGAGGCGTTTTTAGAGTCTTTGGTACGACTCGGCTGGGATTTGAGCTCCAGACCTTCCAATCTCACGGCGGACACTCTAACACAAGGCCACTGAGCTGGTTGGCGATAGCTTCTCCCACAGACAGATTTGTGTTGAGTTTAGACTCACTTTTGCATTTGAACAGACTCAGTGTGTGTAAGTAGATCAAAGCCAAAGTGGCGGAGGCGAATTTGACGCATGATTCGTATTTGGTGTGAATGCACCATTAAGACAACCACCAATCCCCACAGCAGTCTGAGCCTCATGCCAGTCCAGTTTTAAACAGTTAACCTGAGTCCTGAACCAAAGATTTTGGAGGAGGAACTGGATGGAAGACGATGGGGAAAATGGCTCCAGGAAGCTGGTTGTCCACCTGCAGACAAAAATGGTCTTGATTACATCGGTCAGTGAGATCCTGCAAACAATGCGTGTCCAGGTGAATGCATGTCTACTTGTAGCCAATATAGTTGAGCTCTGAGGCTCCGCTGGTGCAGCGACTGCTTCAACTCCATGTAGATGCCGGGCTGGAACGTCCTCCTTATTGGACAGGAGTAAGGCTTGCGCATCATCATGCTGGATCTGCTAAAGTTCACCTGGAAAACAAACCAGAGGCAACACAAACATGAGACTGCCTTCATGGAGCAGGACAAACATCCTAAAAGCAGAGTGCATGCTTGTCTGAGAACTGGACTGAGCTGCCACTAACCTCCACGTTGGTTTCTAGCTTGGTCCAGCCCCCCTCCTCCGTGCTGCTCAGCCGACTCTGGTAGGCTTTCTCCAGAAGGTCGATGTTTTTCTGGCAAAAGGGCTTCCAGCGATTCTTTGGCTTCATTTCCCAAACCACACCTGAACTGTTGAGACATCAGACCGGTGAGTGTGAGACGCAACCATTCAGAAACAATAAAACAAAAACACTTCTTTTAAAGCAGACTACATATTGTTTCTCCCAGCCTAAAGGTCTGTTTGTCCTATTTCACACAATATTCCCAACAGTCATCAATGATGGTTTTTCATTCAAAAAGATCACATTCTAAAGTTCAATTTGCTAATTTGCTAAACTAATTACCAACAGTTGAAGTGTGTGTGATCTGGGACAGTTTCATTAGGGTTTAGTGGTTCAGAAAGAGACATCTGTGGACTCGGCTTGTGCTAATGTTTACTTGTTAATGCCGATGTAAGCAATTTCATGTCGAGAGCTGTTGTTGACCAGTGACAGTCCAAGGCTTTGCAGGGACAATCGGACTTCCTGCTGGAACTGTTCGAGCTCCTCCGCCTGCCGAGCCTTGGTCACCACTGCAGTGTCTTCTGTGAACAGCAGAACTCGCTGGCGACCATCAAGGAAGGAAATCCAGTGAACTTGAGACTTGTTGTCATAGAAGAACTGCCCCATTTCATCCTGAAAGGAACACAAGGATAGATTAAAAAACTGAAGCATTCATTTGATACGTCAGGGGTGCTACGCTACCCAGCCCTGCTCTTTGGGGAACCCTTTTCCTTTTGCTTCCAGCTTGCAAGGCACAGACGTCGTCCTCCGTGTTGGACATTTGGACCTCCGCTTGTGTCGCTCGTTCATTCAATTCCCTTTTTACATCTTCAAAAAGTTTGTCCAACCTTCCAGAGAAGTCTGCCTTCATGGAGGTTACAGACAACATTTCATCTGCCTTGCTGCTCTTCTCCACACATCTGTAATTGAGCTGTGCCAGCCTTCTGCGCTTCCCAACGAAGATGAAACGCGGTTTTAGTTTGGGTTGTTTAGGCTTGTCCAGTTTTAGCAGTTTTGGGCATCGTTCCTTCCTTTTACTTGCAGTAAGGTTTGGTCTGCAGCAAAGGAATATAAAGAAAAAACTGCAGTGCAGCAAAGACCACGACTTTTCACATAATGGGAAGTCGCTCGTGAACAGCTGTTTACCACAGGATCTGTCTAAGAGTTTGCTTCTGCGAGTAAGAAGTGTTAGTCTGATGAGGAGAAGGTGATGTCTGACTTATACTAGGAGGGGAAGAAGTCACTTTCTGTCTCCCAGTAAGGACTGGTATTTTGTGAAAAAGATTCTGGGACAATAGGGGGGTTCCCAAAGTGAGAAACAAAAACAAATGCTGACCAAGAACTGTGAATTTTACATTTTTGTCATTGTTATTATCCACATCAGCTCTGGGGTTCTGTTCTCTATTCTCATTTACTTCTCCTCTCCTCTATTCTTTATTATTTGTTTTATTTAGTTCTCCATGCTTCTGTCTGATGCAGTGTGATTCACGTGTTGTTCCCCTTTCCCACTCTACTCCGGGGGAGTGGGAGGGATTTCAGATTCCTGATGGATTGTCTGTGCTCCTGTTCTTGTCCGTGGACCATGCCTCTGGCTCGTCTTGTCCATGGATCTCACTCCCACCTGTCCTCCAGTGCTATCTGGCTGAACTCTATTCAAATACAGTTGTAGAGTTAGATAAGCTGATTCTTCTTTAACAATCCTGGTAAATCTCCCATTCATCGTGGGAGAGGATCTCTCCTTCATGTGGATATCCCTTTTTTCTTTTTTTTCCTGAATCTGTTTTCTTTAGGAGTTTTCCTTACCGAGAAGGAGGGAAAACCAGTTTAGTTTAGTCAGTTAAGTTTAGCAATCAGCTATCATTTATATTCTATGACCAATCCTTTGCTTTGGTATAATTACCAGCATGAAGCCCAATGAGACACTGTTTTGTCATATTGGGCTATATAAATAAAGTTGAACTGAACTGAATATCAGATGTATTGATGACATCTTTGGACAAAAACTATCCATTTTTAATTGTCTCCTACCAAACCACAACCTTATTGTCAGGATAATTTGGAGCTCCAGATGCTCAAATGACTTGCTCTCCAGTGTTTGATTAATGCAGAGCTGCCATCAGTGTGGGATTGTATGTGTATGGGTGAATGGGGCTGTAAAGCATTATAAAAGTAAATTCTGTTACCATATCCCCTCCTCCCTCAATTGAAAGTCATGTAACAGATGGAGGAATGGGACGCTCAAATCAGTTCATTGTTAAAGCCATTGGATACAACCAGGGTTATGCCAAAAATTTACAAAAGTAAAACACCTCAGACAAACCCCAAAGGGTTTTCAGTGTGAGCAAGCAGGAGGCAACAATGGAGAGAACCCCTTGAGTTGGAGATCTGAAGAAACACACTGCAGAACCAGACTCAGAGTGACCATCCA
Source organism: Oryzias melastigma (assembly GCF_002922805.2). Classification (NCBI taxonomy): domain Eukaryota; kingdom Metazoa; phylum Chordata; class Actinopteri; order Beloniformes; family Adrianichthyidae; genus Oryzias; species Oryzias melastigma. Next base: position 812,924 of record NW_023416879.1, on the reverse strand, counting down.
CCACAACGCTCTAAATCCTACCTTCAACAGGTTAAGCTCTCCCGAGTGCTCCATGTAGCTCCACCGCAACATTCGGGGTCTTGTTGGGTCATCCCACACAAACCTGCAGGCTTCACTGGGTTTCAGCTCATGGAGCATCGTTGAGCCACTGAGGAGGAGATGGCAGCATGTAGAGAGAGAGAGAAGCAGAGTTGACCTCAGTCCACATCGAGACTGCGCTAGTTTGCCAAACATCAGATTATCTAAACCAGTGGTCCCCAACCACCGGGTCGCGGACTGGTGAAAGTCCGTGGACTCCTCGCACCGGGCCATGGAAGAACTAATAAATTATACCAGTTTTTTTTTTTTTAATGAGACGGAAATCTTTTATTTTTGAAAAGTCTGGCGGCGTGTAACACAAGAAAAGTTGCATGTGGAACCTTTCTTTGCAAATGAATGGGATACGTTTTAAACCACTCTTGACATGACAGCCCCAGCTAAATCAGGGTCATTGTGTTTAAAAAGTTAATTTCAAACTAAAACCGAATGGTCAAAAATAGATTTTTAGATGCATCAATTATGATCTATAAACAATTCTGAATACATCCATCTATCCATCCATCTTCTTCTTCCGCTCATCCAGACCGGGTTGAGGGGGCAGCAGTCTAAGCAAGGATCTCCAGACTTCCCTCACTCCGGCCACTTCCTCCAGCTCCTCTGGGGGGACCAGCTGAGATACAGAGTCTCTCCATCGTGTCCTGGGTCTTCCTCAGGGCCTCCGCCCAGTGGGACATGCCCAGAACACCTCTCCAGGGAAGCGTCCAGGAGGTATCCGGACCAGATACCCGAGCCACCTCAACTGGCTCCTCTCAATGTGGAGGAGAAGTGACTCTACTCAGAGCTCTCTCCGGGTGACTGAGCTCCTCACTCTATCTCTAAGGGAGCGTCCAGCCACTCTCCGGAGGAAACTCATTTCAGCAGCTCGTAGTCGCGATCTCGTTCTTTTGGTCATGACCCAGAGCTTATGATCACAGGTGAGTACTGGAATGTAGATCAACCAGTAAATTGAGAGCTTTGCTTTCTGGCTCAGCTCTCTTTTCACCACAACGGACCGGTACAGTGACCATATAATGGTGGACGCCGCTCCAATCCGCTCATTGATCTCACGTTCCGTTCCGTGCTCACGTTCTTTCCTCACTCGTGAACAAGACCCCAAGATATCTAAACTCCTCCACCTGAGGCAAGAACACTCCACCCACCCAGAGAGGACAAACTACCTTTTTCCGGTCCAGAAACATGGCCTCAGATTTAGCGGTGCTGACCCTCATCCCAGCCGCTTCACACTCGGCTGCAAACCGCTCCAATACATGCTGGAGGTCCTGACTCGATGGAGCCAACAGAACAACATCATCTGCAAAAAGCAGAGATGAAATCCTGTGGTCCCCAAACCAGACCCCCTCCGGCCCCTGGCTGTGCCTTGAAATTCTGTCCATAAAAACTATGAACAGAACCAGTGATAAAGGGCAGCCCTGAGTAAGGTTTCCTGGACCCCATACTCCCAGAACACCCTCCACAGGACACCACAGGGAACGCGGTCGAACGCCTTCTCCAAATCCACAAAACACATATGGACTGGATGAGCAAACTCCCACAAACCCTACAGTACCCTGGAGAGGGTGTAGAGCTGGTCCACTGTTCTGCGACCAGGACTTAAACTGCACTGTTGTTCTTAAATGTGAGGTTCGACTATCGGACGGACTCTCCTCTCCAGTACCCTGACATAGACTTTCCCAGGAAGGTTGAGGAGTGTGATTCCCCGATAGTTGGAACACACCCTCCGGTCCCCCTTCTTGAAAAGGGGAACCACCATCCCAGTCTGCCAGTCCAGAGGTACGGTTTCTGTTTGCCACGCAACGCTGCAGAGACGTGTCAGCCAAGACACTCCCACAGCATCCACAGATCCCCACCTGCACTGAATACGGTGCCTGCAGAAAACTGCTTTCCCCTCCTGAGGCGCCGGATGGTTTCCCAGAATCTCTTTGAGGCCAATCGATAGTCCTTCTCCATGGCCTCACCAAACTCCTCCCAGGACCGAGTTTTTGCCTCCAACACAGCCCGGGCCGCAGCTCTCTTAGACTGCTGGTACCTGTCAGCTGCCTCTGGAGTCTCACAAGCCAGCCAGGCCTGATAGGACTCCTTCTTCAGCTTGACAGCATCCCTTACTTCTGGTGTCAACCACCGGGTTCGGGGGTTGCCACCATGACAGGCACCAGAGACCTTGCGACCGCAGCTCCGGAAAGCAGCAGAGACAATAGAGGTGGAGAACATGGTCCACTTGGACTCTATGTCACCAACCTCCCTCGCGTGTGGGAGTTAAAGACTCTGACAATGAGACTTAGTTGCTGGATTGGGGGGGTTAAACCACCATATGGTTCCTCAAACGCAGAGAACAAATATCAGTGTATACCTGAGTGTGTGACATTTATACTAGGGTTTACCCTGTGACCCAGAAAGAAACAAAGCAGATTCTGAAGATGCATGGCTGGCTGCCATTCTAAGCTACTTGAGAGGAACTGATGATCGAGGTTTTTATGTTGAAACCTGAAATACTTCTCAAATACGTTCAGCTGGCTTTTATATTTTGTTTTACTATTTTTTTTTTAATTTGATAAAACTTAAATTAGCCTTATATTTACTTTTTATTTACAAATTCAATGCTTGATGTCTTTAAGTCCTTCTGTCTCCTAATTGCACTGCAGTCATCAGACTTTGCCAACAATGGAGTGAACGACGAGCTGCTGGTGTAATGTTCAGGAACAAATGCTCATTAAAACGTCCTTCTGTTTCCATTAACAGACAACTGTTGAAGAGCAGCAACTTCAGACAGAAGAGGCTTCGCCAGCAGCACCCAGAGGTTTGACGGGAAAGGGAAACTGTGCTGACCTCTGGCTGTAGATGATGGTCACCCAGGCTGTGTGGTTCACCAGCAGGGCTGGAGCGGCTCCTTCATAATATTCACTGAAGCTGATGACGGTGGAATGATTGGAGCTGTTCACACTCAGGATGATACCGCCGCACTGCAAACACACACAGTTGGAAGCAGATGTGACACTGGTAGATGGGAAAGATGAGCTGCTGCGTTCGGACAAGCAGACGGACCACATCCAGCTTCAGCAACGTGCCGCGGTCCTCCCGATGGAAGAAGAAGCACTCCGAGCTCGACTCGGAGCCGACCACGCGCACACACAGCTTTCCTGAGGCCGTCTCAGGCCACAGAGGGAGACACTGTCGAGCGAAAGAACATCCAGGTCAGAGCAGGGCCTTCTCTCTCAGAGGTGAAGTACAGCTGATCCAAACCTGAGCAAGAGCTTCACTCACCTCAGTGGAGGAAATGTAGTGCCATTTGGTGGAGTTGGCATTAACCACTTCTCCCACCTCCAGCTCATACGATGACTTGTTGACCAGAGTATAGTAGGGACTCATGGTCACGATTCGAGTCAAATTAAAACTGCTCATCTGGATGCTCACGCCAATCTGAAAGATGCAACCAGACAGTAACTCTTCAACCCCTCACAGAGAAACCGAAGCTCTCCAGGACGATTCAGTTAGAGTTCAACAAATATAAAATGTTACCAAGAAGTCCATGTTAGTGGACGGGCAGCGGACGCAGCCGTAACTTCCCACCGTGTCCAGAGAAAAGCCTTCAGACCAGGAGCTGGTGGAGATGCACAGCTGCACCTGGAACAAGAGACAAAACCCCAAACACACAAAGGATTTAGAGCAGAACTCAACCGCACAGGGGCCAGAATCCAAAACACACCGGAGGTCACGGCCGAGCAGGAGAAACATTTATTTAACACACTAAAATTACATTTTTAAAACTTTAAAACCGTAACTTAATTATAAATAATAAAAAGGCAGGAAAATTATTCAAGAATAAATCAACTTAAACATTAAATAACTTTTAATATTTGACTCTTCATAAAACTATTTTTTGTCAAAATTGTACAATTTAGAAATAAATGCAAGATAACTTTGGGCTGTCAATAACAATAAAATAAAATTATCTGGAGGGCCGGTGGTATTACCCGGAGGGCCGGATCCGGCCCCCGGGCCTTGACTTTGACACATGCTTTAGAGGCTTTGTTTTCTGAGAAAACTAACCAGCAAAGCTGAAAACAACTGACTGATCCCAACAGCACCCTGACACGTCATCCAGATGTGTGGAAGGTTCCTCACCTGGTTTTCAGTGAACAGCTTCTTCCTCCTGAAGGAGAACAGGATGACGTCTCTGTAGTCAGCCGGGTGTTTGACGGTGATGTTCTCTGCTCGGTACTGCAGCACGCGAGACGTCTTGTTGATGATCCAGTATGGACTGAAGAGCGACAGCACGAGGCGGTTTGCTGTCCTCCTCACATGCAGGCTTACATCCACCGTTACATCAGTCGTGGACTCACAGGTCAGACACACATCGAAGAACTCGGGCATTTCCTGCTGAATCCGGAAGTGTCCGTGCCAGTCACGGCCTTGATACTTGACGAGCGCCAACGACACCAGTTCCCCTGACAGGCGAGCATTGAGCAGGTCGGAGATGCTGCCTTCTGGCAGATTATAGCTGTCAGCCGAGTTCTGAGGACGAAAGGTCACATCAGATCCAAGCATTTCAGAAGAACAAGACTCAGAGACCACAAGAAGCAGATGTCCAGATTATTTGGTCTGGTCACAACCACTGCAGACACATCTGAGAAACGTCCCCGTACTTCGGTGTAGCTTCAGATAATTAAGAATCTGTGTGTTTGCATTCTCCTGAGTTTGAGCTCCTGGCTCTAACTGAGGGTGAAGACCTCTTCTGGTTCAGGGAAGTTCCATTTTGTCAGTTCTGTTTACTGCGGAGTTCCTTTGATGTGCAGCAAACACTTCAGTACATCAGCACAAAAGGGGCAGCTAATACACAGAAATTAACAAATCTGCAGTTTGTCTTTTAACCATAATGGAAGCTGAAGGTGATTTCCATAGAAACAGAAGAGCTGCTTCTTAAGACACAGACTTCAAAAGCTCGACTTTGTAGTCGTTATCGCTACAATTTCTGTATGTGGAAGTCTATCTGTTGCACCGTTCACCCCGCATGCGTGAACCACACATCACTTCCACTAAAACATCATTTACGGTAGCTGTGTGGGTGTCGCCTCACTTTCTCTAAAGCATTTTACGGTCAGAGTATGTTTTCAGACGTTAACGGCAATAATAACCTCTTAGAATGTTAATATAGCACTTAAAATGTTTATCATAATGAAACATTCAGTTTAGTGTTAAATAAAAAACTAAAGGAAAAAGACACGTTAAGGATCAGGACCTTACGATCTTGTAGAGGACTACAAACGGACTACAAATGTTTTCTTCTTCTGCTGTTTTACATGACAGCACTTTACTGAGTTTTGCTTTTCATAAATGACTGTCGTAAAGTGGGTGAAGAGCGGTAGGGCCTTGTGGTTTGCACATGCGGGGTGAGCGGTGCAACAGATACACTTCCGTGTACATAAAATGTAGAGACAGTCATTCCAACTGTACGGAGGATGATGAATGCTCATTTACTGTTGGTCTATAGGAGAAACGGGGCCTTTTGATTGACAGCTGCCCTTGCATCAGGCACTGACACAGTGGCAACAGTTCTAGATGTATGAAGATCCTTTGAATGAGGTCCACATTGTGTGGTGAGACTTTGGTTCTGGGAGTACCTCATCCAACAATGGATGCTGACTGTAGCAACTCTGTGGATCCATTTGGTTCAAATGAAGTTCAGATGGTGCACTGCAGCCGGCAGAAGGCTGTGGCTGCACATTCCAACATCTGGGTGGCATTTATCACCTGGTGTAAACACCACAGGATGGACTCCATCACATGCAGCGCTGGCACGTTTGGTTGTTTTCCACTCGCAGTTGGATACAGGAAATTCTGCTGCTGGCTTGCAAAAAATAACGAAAATATTGAAGGTAGTTCTTGTTGGTGATCATTTATGGACTCGGAGGGACTGACATCGACCCACCAAAGGTTGCTCACAGAAAGGAAGTTCACTGAAGTGGATTGAAATAGGAGTTCTTTCGGTCTCGGTCAGTGGGACTGGGACCAGTTTCTTACTTAACTGGTGTCTGGTATTAGAGAAGGACCTTCAGCAAACCTTCTGGTCATAAGAGTGAATGCTCCGGAAATGCAGGAACCAAAGGCAAATGTCTAGAGCAGGGGAGGGAATTCTGACTCATTTTAAAACATTGTTTGACAATGGTTTTTTCCTCACTGGGAGTTTTTTTTAAATAAAAAGAACAACTTCCTCTCATTATTGTCTCATTGAAGCATCCGATATGTAGTTAGCCTTTTGACTTCAGCTCCAGAGTTGATGTTCTTTAAATGATCATAACTCTTTAACCATTTATGCAATTAGCACGATTCCACCGGATTGTAAAGCTGAAAAAAGCCATTTAAGAATCACATGAACTGCATAAATGGTGGAAGAGTTACAGCTAGGGGTGTAACGGATCATGGATAATGCGATCACTAACCACGACTCAGCAAACACGTGTACTGTGGACAACCACCACCCACCGCTTGTGAGTATTATTTAAATCAATTGTCAGCTCACATTCAGGTCAAATTCATCCACATCGTTTTTGATTTAACAAGCGTCAAAGTTGCTGCGTGAGCGTAAAACCATGACACGATCCGAGCAGTGAGTTTTGTGATCGTTACACCCCTAGTTACAGGAGCACGGGTTCTTTCCTGTCACTGGTGACAGTTCCAGTGCTAAAGAGTAAATGTTCAAAGCTGGTGCTTTGGAGACATTCCAAAATAAAGGTAAAAATCCTTAAAGAGTGAACAGCTGGAGTTCTATCTCCTATGCAGCTGTCGTACCTCCATCATATAGCAGACCATGTAGGGCAGGAGGTTTCGAAGTGTAGCCACAGGATGCAGATGGATGACGTAAGCCGGATCCCAGTCCTCCTCCCCATGATTGGCGATGTGCTGCAGGTCGTCTGGGGTGGCTAACGTGCTAACCATCAAAGGCAGAACGCCATTGCTGTTTGCTGGACATTGCAGCAGTGAGTGCACCTCTGTGCTGTGGTGCACCTGCTCCTTCCAGGCCACACAAGTAGTGGATGGATTGTATTGTCCTTCCAGGAGACCCGCAGGGCACACAAACAGCTGGCACCTGTGGGACACAGAAGCACATGAGAAGAACAAGGTAAAACTAGTCTCATGCACAGAACATCCGCTGAAGGAACAGAAAAAGTGACGCAGAGACCACAGGGGAGCCACATGGAAGAGTCATACCTGTACGCTTCCAAGGTGACGTCAAAGTCTTCCTCTGGTTTGACAAGCCCAATGCTCTGTAGACTCCTGGAAGTCTGACAGTACTTCAAGATGGTGAACGGGACAGAAAAATGGTTCTTTATCTGAAAGTACAAAGCATGAGAGGCTAAACTCACACCTTTAAGCTTCTTTTATCCAAATTGAAAACAGCAGAGGTGGACAATAAGGTCTCTGTTCTGCTCTGAGTCTGAGACACAACTGCCAAACTCAATCACACAAGGGGCCAAAATCAAAAACACACCTTAGGTCACGTGTCGAACAGGATAAACATGTATTAAACACTCTAAAACTACATTTTAAACCTTTTTAAAAATGTTTTTAACTTGTTCTGTCCAACAGCTGAGCAAACAGGTACGGGCTGAGAGCTTCTGTGTTGGGCAGATTTTACTGTCACAACAGGAGTTTGAGTATAAACCCCTGTTGTATTTAATGCTAAACTTTATTTATATTGATTATGTTTTTTTTTTTTTTTTTTTTTTCTTTTGTTGGACCAGACGGAAAGGAAAAAGGAGGGGGGGGGGTAGAGAAAAAGAGAAGGAAGAAGATGCTAACATCATAAAACATCCAGGTCTAAATAGCAAACTAGAATGGGCGGGGCCTGTCTACACACACACTGTAGTTACACACACACTTGTTGGCCAAAATAGTCTCCACATTTAAACTAAACATAATGTACTCAATTCAACTATAACAGCAGCTCACTCACTCCATCATACAAACACATTCAGATAAAGACTTTCATTCTGTCACACATACTATTAGTGCTAAGGTGAGCTGATACCTGTGCTCAG
>NW_023416879.1:803186-803407 GCF_002922805.2 Oryzias melastigma | reverse complement strand
CAGGTATATCATCAGGACCAAGAGCCTTTCCACTCTTCATCCTCTTCAAGCTAAACTAAAATATAACCTAAAATTCCTCCTTAAACTATATTAGTCAAAAACATTAGCCTGTTCTAAAACAGAAGCTAAACTCTAAATTAGCCAATAGAAACCTCAGTAGATAACACATTAGCCAAAAAGCTAGCTTATTGCTAAAATACTAGCTAAACTCCAAAATTCCT
>NW_023416879.1:787294-803114 GCF_002922805.2 Oryzias melastigma | reverse complement strand
TCATCCTCTTCAAGCTAAACTAAAATATAACCTAAAATTCCTCCTTAAACTAAATTAGTCAAAAACATTACCCTGTTGCTAAAATAGAAGCTAAACTCTAAATTAGCCCCCCCCCCAAGTAGTTAACAAATTAGCCAAAAAACGTTAACATATTGCTAAAAAATAAGCTAAACTCTAAATTAGCATAAAAAACCTCAGTAGATAACAAATTAGCCAAAAATTTTAGAATGTTGCTAAAATATTAGCTAAACTCAAAATTTTTGGAAAAAGACTATAAAATATGAAAACATAACCCAATAATATATTTAAAGACTTGTTGCTAATCTACTTAAAATATATTTTGTCAAAATCATATAAGTTAGAAATAAGCACAAGATAACATCGGGGCAATAATAACAATAAAATTAAATGTTCTGGACGGCCGGATAGAATTTCCCGGGCTTCAACTTTGCAACATGTGCCTTACAGGGATACAAGCTGTTTGTGGGGGGAGATGGTCAAAGCTGTACGGGGTGCACACAGGTGGCCCACACAAGATACCAGGGTCGTAGACCACACAGACACACCTGGACTCCCCTTAAGATCCTCTCTACAAGACCTGGACAGCCCCAAAACCTCTGTATGGGTGCATGTGACTGAGCTTTTAGGGGTGAGTGGGGCAGGGATGTATCTATCACTGTGTGCTTGTAAAAAAGCGAGCTAAAGCTTAAATCTCACCTGCAGTGGCGCACGGACAGTCATGACCTTGTTGCCGTCTGCAGCCTGGATCTGCAGCAGAACAGACACTGCTTCCTGCAGCATCGGACCGCGGATGTTGCAGAGACGGCGACCGGGTTTGTCCAGCGAGATGTTGGAGATTTCGCTGTACCCAGAAGGCACTGCAGATTCAAAGAGACAGTCTGGTTGACCAGCTGTATGTGAGTGTAGCATTGAGAGGAGCAGAGAGGTGGACAGGACACTGACCAATCGTGAGGCTGAACAGGGAGCTCTCCTGCCGCTGCAAAGCTGACAGTTTGCCTCTGGAGGACATCTGGATTCTGGTGTGCTCCAGGTCCATGCTCTGATCCACCGGCAGCTCGTGAAGCTTCCCCTGCACAGAGGATCCCATTGCCCTCAAGTTGGCGCCATGCTGAACTATAAGAGGGATCCCAAGAGCATTCTTGATGGTGAAGGAGGCCTTCTCCTTCATAGTGAAGTCAAAGGTGGAGGAGGTGCCCTCTGAAAATGCCTGCAAATAACGCAAACAACACAAGCTAAGTTTTACTTTCTGGTTTAAGCAGCTTCACGGAGTGGGTGAGGTCACCACCACATGGTGGGCTCTAAACAGAAAAAAGACATGATGAGCTCACCTTGGCCAGGTTCTGGAAGACGCTGATGCTGCACTTGGAGATGGTGATGTTCATGGTGTCTTTGGAACAGATACTGATGAAGGTGCGTGGCTCAGGAACAATTGTGAAGTCATCTCCATGAACGGGACTTTTGTCCATTGTTGGGTGGTTCTTCACCTGCACAGACAATGTGACCCTGTTCACTTTCACTGATACAGTGTATATGCACACACAGATATCAAATAAAAATTCTGATGAAATCCTAAAAAAATTCTTCTTAGAAAAAAATCAGCAGGAGGAACCAGTACAAACAGGGAGAAGATCCTTATCCTTGATTTTTTTTCAATCACAGCTCTGCATTGTGAGATTGTGTCTTTTCTCTGGTAAGAATTTACGGCTTGATAAAAATAAAAAATAAAAGTTCCATTAGATGTCACGCACCTCGGTATGTAAAATCTGTTCTTTGCATGTGACCTATCTCCTGGGGGAGCAGTGAGGTGTAGACCCTGCTCCACTGTGGAACTATTTGGTGGTCTAACCCTCCAATCCAACCTCTTAATGGTAAATTTCAGGCAGCTCATTTTTAAGGTCTCTGGTATGACTTGACCGTGGATTAAACTCATGACCTACCAGTATCGTGGTGGACACCATACCATAGGGCCACCGAGCATCCTAAAATCCATCATGTACTTAAGCCTTTAACACCTGAGGCGCCTCCTATGATGCTTAAGCACAAGATCTTTAACATACTGTTACGTTTCAACCATTAACACGATAATTCCAGTAGATTTTAAAGGAGAAAAGCAGCACAAAGAACATAAACACTGGAGGCTCTAGTGTTAAAGGGTTAATGTTGGCTGTGGCTTTTGGTGAGGAAGAACTGTCGAAGCGTTTTTTTTTTTTTTATAAGTCAAAATACTTAAAAATAATAAGACAGGACAAAAGGACTGTGCAGTTGTACAAACGTTACGGGGGTGATGTTTGCGCCTGTCTTATTTTAAAAGTATTCCATTTTCAGAATCAGAATCCTTTTATTGTAATTGTTACACAAGGAGCGATCGACACAATGAAAATCTCAGCACTTTCCAGACATAGAGCAAGATTCTAAAAAAATATAAGGGCTGTCAGATTTGTCGCGTTAAAAACGCGTTAATTTGATATGTGCATGACGCGACAATTTTTTTTGACGCATTAATCGCGGATTTTCTCATACGTACCTTTCCACACCGCGTGCAGGCGTCCCTCATCGCCCCCTAACTCACCGGCTGCTCTCACTAGATCACGGGCGGGTCTCCAACCACCGAGCTGCTAGCTAGAACCGGCCGGCGCTAGGACCTGGAGAGCTCCTGCACTCTAACCCGGCTCCGGTTCGCGTCCAGTACCACGTCTGGTGGTACCGGCTCGCGTCCGGCGCCGCGTCCCGAGAGCTGCGGACCCCCGACGTTCCGAACAGCAAGCGCACCGGGGGACGTTTTAAATGTTCTGGAGGTTTAAGCGTGATCCAGCCCCAGCATAGCGGTCTGTCTGCCGGCATATTCATGGCGTGAGCTCCGCTGGACACGTCGCTGCATCGAGCTGCAGCCAGAGAACGCGGCGGCAGTAACAGACTGTCAAACTATCCACAGTGTATCCCGCTTTTCTCAGTCTTTAATGTTTTAAAAAACAAAAGTTAATTGGAAATGATAAATCTCTATTTCATTTATTACTGTAGTTCAGCAGAGGAGGAAAAGATTTGGTCCTGACAAAAAATGAACATGAAAGTGTTATGGAAATGTTATTTTTGATGTTTTTTATTTTATTTTACTGAACGTTGATTGAAGTTTTGAATTTAAAATGCCCTTCACTTGCACTTGGGCTTTTGTTAGGCATTTTATGTTACAGCCTTTTATTGTTAAGAAAGTTTATCTCAATACAATGTTACAAAATAAAGTATTTCTGATGAAAACTATTAATTTTGCCATTCTTGTTTTCATAATGTAGAACTGCTAAATTCCACGAAGCACACATTGTTTTCCTAAAAAAAAGGCCACATATTAATTTGCGATCAATCGCAAGTTAACTATGGACAGTGCGATTATCGCGATTAAAATTTCTAATCGCCTGACAGCTCTAATATATATATATATATATATATATAGGATGTTTCATCCTGAGTAGTGGCTTCCACCCTCACTAGTCCTCGGCCTCCTTCCTTGCAGCTAGCATACAGTCTCAGGGTGCTGGATTTGGGATGGAACCCTCCATGTATGGTGAAGAGCTCTCATGTCTTAACATCCGTGGTCTGTATCTCTTCCTTTGGCCATGTTATTATTCCTGCAGGGTATGTGATGACTGGCAGTGTGTAACTATTGCCCAGGTCTTGTTCTTGCCACTGAGCTGGCTTCTCAGGACTTGCCTTTCTCGTTGGAGGGATTTGGCTGTTGCAGCTTTCCTTGTTGCCTGTTCCAGGTTGCCATTTACCTGTGTAATTCTGAGGTAGTTGTAACTGTCCTCAATGTCTGCTATTGTTCCTTCTGGGAGTGAGACTCCTTCTGTGTGGACTACCTTGCCTCTCTTTGTCTCCATCCGACTGCATTTCTCAAGCCCGAATGACATCCCAATGTAAGTACTGCAGATCCTGGTGGTGTGGATCAGGGACTCAATGTCTTAGCGTGTAGCTTGATGTCATCCATGTAGAGGAGGTGACTGATGGTGGCCCCATTTCTGAGTTGGTATCCATAGCCAGTCTTATTGATTATGTGGCTGAGGGGGTTCAGACCTCTGCAGAACAGCAGTGGGGACAGAGCATCACCTTGGTATATACCACATTTGATGGACACTTGTGCAATTGGCTTTTCATTGGTTTCAAGGGTGTTTTTCCACAACTTCATTGAGTTTCCTATGAAGACTCTTAGAGTCCTGTTGATGTTGTACATGTCCTAGCATTCACCGATCCAGGTGTGTGGCATTGAGGCTTTCTTGTAACCAATCCAGGCTGTGCACAGGTTGGTGTGTTTTAACCTGCAGTCTTGCGCGACTGTTCTGTCACCCGGGAGTTGGTGTTTGGCTCCTCTGGAATCTCTATCTATGCCCTTCTGTGTGTTTCTCATGAATTGATCCATGTACCTATGTATTTTAGTTGCAATGATGCCTGACATGAGCTTCCATGTTGTGGAGGGACAGTTACTGGCCGGAAGTTGGGTGGAACTTCACCCTTTGAGGGATCCTTCAGGATCAGGATCATTTGCCCTTCCGTTAGTCATTCAGGGTGAGACCCATCTCTTAGCAGTTGCTTCATTTGTGCTGCCAGACGCTCATGGAGTGCCGTGAGTTTCCACTCTCCTTAGCTTGTTTACATTAAAAGTGGGGTCGTCTGGCACCTACTAGACAGTGCGCTTAACTTTTTTTTATCTTTGATTTTCGAGTTTCACTAATGTCCATGGCAGACATAAAATCCTGTCCACCTTTGTCCACCTTTGTCATGGAAGGAATCACACATCAATATGTGGGTGGAGTCATCTGGACCCCAAAGAGAGAGGAAGGGTAAGCCAGTAGGTGTGTTTCATGTCAGGGCCCGGTTCTGTCCAGTTCTTCATACCTGAGACTCTTTCTCGGATGTCTGCCTCTGTGATGGTTACTGGGTTCAGTTCAGGGAGGTTGCTATGCTCTTTCCTTAGAGAGGCCAGCCATTGAGCATTGCTGTTATGTGCTGTCTCTTTCTCCCATATACTTTTCCAGAACTGTTCAGTTTCCAGCCTTGGTGGGTCTGCTCTGCTGTTTTGACCCTCCCACTGAGCTTACACTTTTGCAGGTTGATTTGGGAACAGCCTGTTTATCTGTCTGGTTTCATTGTCTCTAGTGTACCTCTTTAGGCGGCTGCTCAAGGCCAGGAGCCTTTGTTTGGCAATTCCCAGTGCTTCAGGTATGTGGGCATGTGGCTGTATCTCTTTAGACACTTGCTTTTTCATTGCACCTTTCTGGGCTTCTGTCAACTGACTCACTTCTCTCCAAACTGTCTTGATTTTAGCCTCCAACCATTGCTTCCATGACGCTGTCTGTGATTGTTGTGGAACAAACATCGACCCTGTTGATGGGTCGAGGGTAAAACTTCCCCTATTGGGAGGGCACAAAAAAAATATCTAAGTGAGAGAACGACTTCTTCATCCTTCAAGTACAACTAAATAATCATAATAAGAAAACATTTTCTCACATCCATGACGCGCACAGACAGACTGAAGATGGATCATAGGTTGGAGAGCTGTTCAGTTCGTCTCTGTTGGGCCTTGCTGGAACTCTTGTATCTCTCTCTTCTGCTCTCTGTTTTTCATCTGGGCTGCGGTTAACTGGGGACTGCCAGTCCAGCAGCTCTAGAAAGTCGTGTCTGGGTGCTATGCCCATCTTCAGGTGTAGTTGGTTCCTCAATCTGTAATCCATTGTCCCTGTAGACATCTGAGGCAGAGTTGTATGTGCGTGCGCCAGATTCCCAGTGGATCTTTATATTGGTAAACGATGTTTGGAAACGTATGCTTTTGTTTTCGAGTGTTTTCTTAATGGTGTTGTATTCCTTGCATTTTTTAATAATCTCTGCTGGTAGTCATGGACAGAATAAACTATTCTGGAGACTATTTGTAGTTTGCTCTTCTTCCAAGCTTCTCTCAGGATCATATCTCTGGTTAAGTACTCCAGAAATTTCAGTGATTGGCCTTGAAGGGGCCTCGGGTCGGGGTCAGGTCAGGTCAGGGTCTACTGGTTAAGGAATTTGAATTTTTAAATGCAGGTCGTCCGTTAGATGCGGTTGACCCCTCAGAATGTGTTCCATAAACTGCTAAGACCACTGAGTCTCGCTCTTTTTCTTCTCCTACCCCAAAGACGTGTGTTTTTGTATGTGATTCCAGGTTGGTTAGTTTTAGCTGGTGTGAGCGGTGCTGATCCAAGAAATCTGCTGGACGCTGCAGTCACTTCCTCCGCCCAGCTCTCTACCTGCTCGAAGCCAGACTCGGCTTCATCCAGCCATTACCACAGACGCTGCATTTCGCTCGTGATTTTGTTCCTTGTGGGTGCTCTCCATGTCATGACGTCACCCTAGAGCCGGCCTCAGCAGCATGTCTGTGTTTCTCCCACGAAAACCAACAACATCTGAACTTTTGCAAAGATGAATATCCACATTGTGCATATAAAAAAAGCATTTTGCAAATCGCCGCTAGCTCCACAGATTATGTGTGTCAGACAGGGGTGGTGCCGACAGCAGACTCTTCCTGGAAGGGGCTGTTCTCACTCGTCTATGTCACAATGTGAGGACTGGTTTTTGAGGATGAGGAGGGGCTGGTGCTCAGAGAGCAGGTTTTTAGAGGAATACTCAGAAATGCATGAATGGCTTAAGATACTGCATTGGGGTGTTTAGTGAGGAAATAACAACATAACACACTTAAAAGCTCATAAAGATGACTTTACATGGCCTACAGTGGTTTCTGTTGATGCAGCAGAGCAGCTCAGTGGAACTCCAGCAAACAGGACAGTTCCTGCTCCAGCATTCATCCAGGCAGACATGCTCCTTTCTGACTGCTTTGCTGTCAGTTAAAGGGGGACTTTTTGCAAAAGCTGGGAGAACGTGATTGTGTGTTACAAAAGCAAATGTAAATCAGCTTTACCTCCATCTCCAGGTTCCACCTGCGCTGCCCACCGCTGACTCGTTCAATCAGAGGCTCCCACACAGCATGGACTTCGTTAAAGTAGTTAACCTGTGGAAGAGGGAGAAATGCATGAACAGAAACTAAGACAGATCCAGTTGAAGAGGAGGTCATGACATCAGGACCAGCATCTGCATCAGATCCCACTCCACCTCCAGTGTCATGTCAGCCTTCAGGTGCAGCAGAGACGACCAGTTTCTGGCCAGTCCGTTGAAGGAGGACTCAGCCAGCAGCAGGGGGACAGTCTGGTGACCCAAACCCGATTCCAGAGTCACCTGGATGGTCTTTGGATCAATCACAAAAAAACAGAGACTTTTGTTTTGATAGTTAGATCACTCTGAGCTCATTCTCCCAACATTCCAAGCTGAGCTCCTCTCTGTACCTTGACATGTGCGGTGAAACTCTCTCCATCTTTACTTGCATCCAGCTCTCTGAAGCTCTCCGTCATTTCAGTGGCGTGCTCCACCCCGAGAAACCAGAAGTCACAGTTGTAGATGTTCCTGGCAGCCCACAGGTCGGTGACAGCAGGTTTCAGGTCCTGACCCTGAGCAACTCGTGGCTTTGCCGTCATGGCAGCGGTTATGGTCATCACAGTGTTGAGGATGACTGGAGAGATCTGTCCGTGGTGAGTTCAGGGACACGTGGTTATTCATCTTCTCTCTGACACAGTTTCCAGCACAAACTATAAGCAGATATTTAAAGGTTTTCTGTTCTTTCATCTCTGCTCTCTCATTCAACTACATGACAAAGCTCTGGTTTTCAAGGACAACTTTATCTTGAGGTCATAGGTGAGAAGATAGTCTGCCACCTCTTATAACAGAGGATGGAAACAAAGTGTATGACGGTAAAACTTATCCCACATGTTACATGACACCAGTTCTGTCATAACACAGACTACACAAATGACACGTTTCTAGATGAGCTTTAGTCCTTTGATGACCACCTAAGTCTGTCTTTGAAGGTAAACATGGATGAATTTATGTCAGAGTAAAGAAACAGATGAGGGAAACCAATCTCCCTCTCTGCAGTTAGTGCTTTTGGGTTCTATGATCTGAGAGTAAATGAGTTTTCTGTAAAATATGTCGAAGGAGATTCCAGGTGTGCAGGAAGCAGCGATGCGATCCCAGCCAGAGAGCTGCGAGTCAGTCTCAATGTTGACCAAAGAGGCACAAAAGCCTTCTGCATGCTGCTCACTATTCCAGCCACCAAACCTGGTAGCATGAGAGGTGAACAGCACTCAAAGCTGAGAGGAGGTTCACTTTTCTTTTAGCTTGATTCTCTTTCTCACAAATATGTTCACTAAAGCCAAACGGTCAAAACTTTTTTTTTTGTCATTCTTACATTCATTCATTTTCTTGTCCGCTTCTTCCCTTTCGGGGTCGCGGGGGTGCTGGAGCCTATCCCGGCTACTGATGGTTGAAGGCGGGGTACACCCTGGACAGGTCTCCAGTCTGTCTCAGGTCATTCTTACATATATTTTACAATATGGCTGAGTTATAAATTAGGAAAAGCTAGAAACGTCAATACTTTTCATTTGTTGTTACAGCAATTTCAGCAACAAAATTTATATTTTATATGTTTATTAATTTTCTTTTAGGCTTGGAATAATGTAGGGCTGTTTTTTGATTAAATAAGCTTTTGTGGGATATAAAGTATAACCCCCAAATTTGAAGACCTTAAATGAACAAACCCTAATGAAAGAACGAAAGAAAGATTCTTTTTAGTATTTCTCTCCAGAGAGCTCTTTTAACCACCAGCAGGTCCTGGTCACATGATCTCAGGGACCTGCTGGGAGTGGACGGCTGCATCAGGTCCTTTATGTAGACCGGTGTCTGGTAATTAAAAACTGCATGTTAAAACCAGGATTTTAAACTGTACTCTGAAGCGGCTGGGGAGCCAGTGCAGCTGGATTAACAACAGGGTGACGTGAGAAAACTTGGAAGACTTGGTTCAAAGCCTTGCAGCAGCATTCTGGACAACCTGAAGCAGTTCTAAAGATTTTTTACTGAGACGTGTGAAGATGGAGTTACAATAATCAAGATGAGAAGAAATAAAAGCATGAATGAACATCTCCATCTCAGAGCACAATACAACTGGACTCAGTTTAGCAATGTTTTTAAATGATAAAAACAAGAACGAACAAGTGTACTGACGAGAGAGTCGAGAGATAAAAGTGGGTCTAGAGTTACCCGGAGGATTGTAACAGAAGGCCTGATAAAAGAGGCAAGTGGACCAATCCACTGGACTGGTGGTATTTGTCAGGAGCACAAACGAGGACTTCAGTTTTAGCTTCATTTAGTCGGAGAAAGTTGTCATTCATCCAACTCTTGACCGAATCCAGACACCTGCGTAAAATCTGTGTTTTAAAAATGTCCTGAGGTTTAAAAGACACATAAAGCTGAATATCATCAGGATAAAAATGATAAGAAATGTCATTAAAAGAGCTGAAATTGTGAAAGTCCATTTTTTTGTAGTTTTTCTGAGTTTGATCACCCTCTCACTGTTGTACCCGTCTGACAGAACAACAAGCAAACCAACCTTGATGATGATTTCCTCCACTCTCACAGAGCCTAGCAGTGGCCCGTTGGGGTGTGTTTTGGTTTCCATGATGACAGAGCAGGGCCTCAGCACCTGTTGGACGGAAACGTCCAAAATGAGGACACATGCCGATAGCTTTCAGGGTAGTCTATGGATTATGTTTAATGCTATTTTTCCAAACCCTCAACTCTTAAGATTTGAAAAAAGTTATTTTACTTTTACTTTCAATATGAAAGAATTGACAGAACTGAATTCTTCCCACCTGGACATAAAATAATCCCAGCAGCTTCAGCAATGTTTCCACTGAATCCACAGAACTGCAAACAGTCGTATCTAGCCAGAGGGGCAGCTGAAAATGTCCCCATCAGGTTTTTTTGGGGCCCGATCAAATTCTGAATTATTGGATTTCGAGAATCTGGTGATATTGTGTCACAATCCAATAATTTTGCAACACACTGAAAAACTTTGGCATTGCTAACTTCAGCGTCTGACTTTTAAAGTGTGATGGATGGATAAAAACAAAACAACCGTCATGAAAATGGTATTTTCTAAATATATTCATAGACTTGAATCCACCATGTCTGCACCTATTCCACCTTAGCTCACGGGCTGAACAGGATAAACATTCATTGAAGACTCTAAAACTACATTTTTTAAAACTTTAAAGGGGCCCTACCATGATTTTCCTCAGCCTTTCAGGGTAAACTATATCCATATATATGATCATATATTACCTTTGGAACACAAAAAAACAAATTATGAAATGTGAGTCATTTTTGTGGCCCGTTTGAATACACAGAAGTAAAATAAACGTTCTAACAAGTAAACAGTTGGACCAATAATTTCCTTTTGTTCTAACATGAAATTCTAATGCTCTACATTTGTCTGTGGATCACCGATCACCTCATTTCTACCGTGTTTACATCAGGTGACTGTCGGCTACGGTGGTCGTGTTGGTTCAGTTGTTCCGCTCTCGGTTTGTTTCATATTCAGACTGTCCAGTCCGATTGGAAACGAAGCGAGATTACATTTAAAAAATGTGTCCAAGAGCGGTTCCTGGTACAGGAAGGTAGTTATCTCCTGCCACAGCTCAGTGGAGAAGGTGGGTGTGTTTTTGTCGTAGTCTGGGGGCGGAGCTGTCAGAGCAGACTCTTCCTGGAGGGAGCTGTTGGCATCGATCTTACGTCAGCACGTTTCCACCTGCTTGTTTTTGTGGGTATGGGAGGGGCTGCTGCAGACAGTGCAGGTTTTTAGAGGATTACTCAGAAATGCAAATACCTTTTTGGGGTTCTTTATAGTGAGGAATGAACAGTAAAATGCATTTTAAACCTCAAAAAGAAGAATTTTCCCACTGTATCTTTTAAACATAATTATGAATAATAAAAATGCAGGAATATTATTCCAGAATAAATCAACTTAATCCTTAAATAATTTTCAATATTTTACTCTCCATAAAAATATATTTTGTCAAAATTATAGTTAGAAATAATCGCAAGATAACATTGGGTTGGGAGTGATACATCATATATTGTGTAAAACCCAAAACCCCCAGAGTGCTTGAGGATAAACAAACACTCTCTGAGCTCTGTGTTGAAGGTGAGACCGGTGACACAGTGACAAAGACGCTTTTCAAAAACAAAGGTGACAACTGCAGTTAATGAATTGCAGTTAAAGGCATAATGACACCAATCTTGAAATAAATAAAAAGCCCCCCCTCCTAAAAGGCCAAACAAAGTTGCATGTGTGAGCGTTGTGTGAAGTCGTGATCTTACAGTGGTGATGGCTTTATCCTGCTGGTTTGGAATAAATGGGCAGGCCAGAACCTTCAGTCCACTCAGACTGGCTCGGACACTCTGGGTGTTGTCCTCCACCTGCAGACTAAAGTCACTCTGGAAAGACACCACTAGGGCGGGGGTGTCAGCTTTCATCAGACTGGCCACAAAAACCACCTCTGGGTCCAGGATCACCACCTGCACCCGAGTCCTCGCCGCCGAGGCTGCAGAGACAGGACAAACACAGTCTGTCTGATGTGAGTCAGGGGTCAGCGCTCTGCTTCTCAGAGGGGCCACAAGACAAAAGCCAGTGTTTTCACACTTTCACTGGTGTTCAGGATTTTACCTTCATACAATGCAGATAGAATATGACAATCCTCCTCAGAAAAATAAACTACCTCTACAGAAATTGCTGTTAAAAATTGATGAGAGGAGGAAAACTGAAAGTTATCAGGGACACTTTGATGTCCTCAGGTTTTACCTGTCTTGGTTTCCACTTTCTGTTCAGTGGTTTGCTTCACTGGTTGTCTATTGGGTGAGGCGGATGAGGACGTTTGGGGCAAAGCTTGAAGGAAGAAATCAGTGACAGCCATCAGGAACTCCACGCTGGCACACAGGTACAGCTTCTGGAGGATGAGCACCAGCTCCTTCTCTGCTGGAGCCTGCCGGTACGTCACGTCAATCATGGGCTCTGAGATGTCCTCTTGTCTCCGTCGAACCATCCTGCAGAAAAGACTGCACCATCAGCTGTCTTTCTCCCTGAAACAGAAGCTCCTACAAGGAAATCCATACATTGAAGTGTTTGACTCAATCGAAAAAGATCTTTTCAGGACCACCCAATCCCAGACCACTGCCTGAATCACTGTCAACAGGTAAAAGGTTATAAAGAACACGTTAGAAAAGTAAAGAAGAAGCTTTTTTCAAGCTTCAAATTGAAGTGTCACACTGATTTTTAATAAAATGGTTTTCCTTTGTATGATTTCATTGCTTTTATTTATTTTTCCAAATTCACTTGAAGACAAATAACCAGCTATCAGCAAGTTACTGCAAACTGTCAGGATCTGACCAAAGAAGTCTTTTAACTTTCACACTTTCAACAATCATGAAATAAATCTGCAACCTGAGAAATAAAACCATCAAACATTTGAGTTTGTCAAAGACAGAGAAGCTGAAGTCTCTGACAGTATCACCACTGACATACGTTAAAAGATCATAAATTCCACCCGCTCCAGCGAAATAATGGAAGGTTAGCGCTGAGGCCAAAGGTTTTAAGCTGAAGGCTGCTTCCTGTGAGGTTGATTTTCTCACAATTTAAGTGTGGGGAGACCAGTGAAGCTCCAACCGCGCAGATTTTGCCAGGCTGGTCGGTCGGTCAGTCAAGGGGCTGGCAGAGCCTAACCTGGCTACTGTGGTGTGAAGGCGGCGTACACCTGGACAGGTTTCCAGCCTGTCACAGGGCCCACACCCATACACACTCACAGTAACACTTAGCAAAAATGAGAGAAATCAGTCAACCAGTGAAGCATGTTTTTGGACTGTGGAGGAAGCCAGAGTGCCTGGAGAAAACCCAAGCATGCTCAAGGAGAGCAGGCAAACTCCACACAGAGAGGTCCCAGAGCCTGGGATCTGGGGCCAGAGCCTGGGATCTGGGACCAGAGGAGTCGTGCCAGTGAAAAAGCCTGTTTGAAAAAGCTCTCACCATACTACCTTGCTCTTCTGAGTCACATTTTCTCTAAGCTATAACCTTGTGGAGGATCACGGGCTGCATACCTTGTAGTGACCCTTTCCATGCCGGCCCTGAGGTCGTCCAGCGTGCAGTTGGTCAAAATGATGCTGACCTCCAGGTTCCTGTTAGATTGGATGTTACCTGAAACTCGTAGCAGGTGGAGCGTAAGCTCCCCGAGTCTGCGTTCCTGCTGGTGCTGCTGCTCCAACGGCTGCAAAGAAACAACAAGCTTCAGATTTTGGCCAAATGGACTCAGACTTTAGAGACCAGGAGTGCTGCTCTACAAACCAACCTGTTCAGGGTCATTGCTATAGAGAATCAGACCAAGAGACTCGATGCTGAGGCTGAACTTGACAGTCCCCAGAGCCTCCTCCTCTTCACTGCAGTCGTTCGGCTTCTCCGACTCTTCTGAACAGGTAGAGCAGACATGACATCAGTGCAGGAGCAGCAGAACAAGGCAGACATGCTGACAAGTCTAAGTCAAATCCCAAGTGTTTGCCTTGAGGTCCAAGTCTAGTTTGAGATCTGTTCAAAAATGTAGTCTCAAATCTTAACACTCAAAGAATATTTTACTGTTACAGCTTCATGTCCTATAACATGAAAAACTAGTTCCAACACTTGGACCTATCAGGTCTTTGCAGACAGCAAAAAAATTGGAGAAAATTGAAATTGTGACTTTAACCTCCTGAGACCCGGCCATTCATTTATGTCCTTTATAATGGACATTTTGTTTACCTGTATATTTCTTAAGTATTTGTAGATAACCTTCTAAGTCCTATAGTACCCTGTAGAGGACATCCTTAGCTTTCCATTGATATGTCATGTGATGAGTTTGCATGCTGGGAACTTTACTTTTTTCCTCTAACAAGATGGCTGCCATACAAGCAACCACATTTATGGAAAGCTGAAAAGTAAGTCAAATATTCTGCATCTATTGCTTTTTTTACCATGAGAAGTGTATATATTCTTGGTCATAAACATGTTAAGAAGAATATTTTTACATTTAAAAACAGTTTGATATTTTCTGTTGTGAAACAGTAGGCATTTTATGAATGTCAACTGTAGTGGACACCAGTACCATTTTAATGTATTTAATGGCTGCCCATTATTTTAGGAGAAAGAAGTGAAGCAGAGAGGATCCTATACCAGATAGTAGAAGGAAATTCAGATTTGGAGCTTTCAGATGATGAAAATGATGAGGAGGATGAGATTCAGCCTGTGATAGGTGAAGATGAAGAAGATGATGATTCTGGAGAATCTGATGAGTCAGAGTCAGAGGAGGAGCAGGAAAGTCGGCGTGCTCTGTGGGCCAGGACTAACTTGTATGTTTTATTTAGTTTCAGTTTAATGGCTTACATTTTATGACCATGTTAGAACTTTGTAGTATTTGTACTTTGTGTAAATGCTGTTAAAAATATGCAAGTTACTTTAAAAAGTACACTTAGAAAGTTCTTCAATAGTCATCTCATATCCATGAAATTCAAATTATTGCATTCATCTAAATGGATGTGGAAAAAAATGAATTATTTATTTTATCAACTTGAATATTTTTATTTTATTTTTTTTACAAAAGATTCACACCTGTGATACCTGAACGTCCTGCCCATCAAGATGACCCGAAAGTCCATGAATATTGGAGTCCAATCCAGTACTTTTCACAGTACATTGATAACAACATTTTCGAGGATCTGGCAGATTTTACAAATCAAAGACAGCTGCAAACTACTGGAGTTTCACTGAAAACCACTGCCCAAGAAATCAAGATCTTCTTTGGCATATCAATACACATGGCTTGCCTTGGCTATCCCAGAGTCAAAATGTTTTGGGCTAAAAAGACTAAAGTGCCAGTCATTAGCAGGAAAATGACAAGGGATAGGCTCTACAAGCTGTGGAGCTAACTTAAGATTGTAAATGACCTGGATGTAGCTGAAGAGGCAAAGGAGTCAGATATTCTTTGGAAAGTCAGACCATTGCTTGATCGTGTGAGGCAAGGTTGTCTCAGTCTTCCAAGGGGGGACAAGTGTGCATTGATGAGCAAATTATCCCGTTCACAGGCCGCTGCCCAGTAAGACAGTATGTGCCAGGAAAGCCAAACCCTACTGGCCTAAAGGTTTTTGTGCTTTCTTCACCAAACGGTCTGGTCCTGGATTTTGAGGTCTATCAGGGCAAGAACACATTCAGTGGCCAAAGACTGGGAGTCGGAGCTGCAGCGGTCTTACGAATGGTCGAGTCAGTTTCCACAGGAACTCGTGTTCTTTGATAGATTTTTCACAACGGTCAACCTCATGGATGCTTTGCTCTCAAAGGGTCTTCCAGCAACTGGAACTATCATGAAGAACAAGGTTCCAAAGCAATGCCAGCTGCCAGGAGATAAGCAGCTGAGAAAAGAAGGAAGAGGAGCTTCAGTGATGTTGGTCCGGAGGGAACCTGAGCTGGCAGTGACAAAATGGTTTGATAATAAACCAGTTCTGATGGCCTCCACTGTCTACGGTAAAGATCCAGAGGATATCTGTAGCAGATGGTCCAACAAAGACAAAACTCATGTCCAGGTGAGACGGCCAGAAGTCCTCAGGGAATATAATGACAACATGGGTGGCATTGACCTCTTTGACCGAATGCTGAGCTTCTACCGCATGTCAACCAGGACAAACAAGTGGACATCTCGTGTGAAGACACATTTCTTTGATGTTGCCATCACAAAAGCTTGGATCCAGTACAAGTCTGACAGCAAAGCGCTGAATCGACCAGCTAAGAACACCCAACAGTATTTGGACTTCAAATTGCACCTGG
>NW_023416879.1:778297-779112 GCF_002922805.2 Oryzias melastigma | reverse complement strand
ACTAAGCTTTAAACCGACCAATCAGGGCTTAGCTTTAAACCGACCAATCAGGAGCCGGCTTTAAACGGACCAATCAGGAGCTAGCTTTAAACCGGCCAATCAGGAGCCAGCTTTAAACCGGCCAATCAGGAGCCAGCTTTAAACCGACCAATCAGAAGCCGGCTTTAAACCGACCAATCAGGAGCCAGCTTTAAACCGACCAATCAGGAGCAAGCTTTAAACCGGCCAATCAGGAGCCAGCTTTCAACCGGCCAATCAGGGCTAAGCTCTAAACCAGTTATTCATAACCATAGGGCCGCGGCCCAATCTTGGTCTTCGAGCGCCCCCTAGTGGCCCCCGAAGAAAATTCTGTCCATAACCTGTGGGCCGCGAGAGCTGCGTGACCTGAATGCAGTTTCCTCCCACTTGGTGGAAGTTATATTTATTAATTGACATTTTTATAAGGTCCTTTCAATGCTGCTGTTATAAGCTGGACGTCATAGTTTCGTACTGATCAATTGAAGTTAATATTTTAATTTAATAAAAGGGTGAAGATTAAATTTGATCTGACGGCTGCAAGGCAGAGCAGAGCGCCGCGGTGGAGAGGTAGTGCGAATCGAAGCTGTCTGCTATTACAAATCCCAGATGGAGGAAAGATATTATTATTTTATTATGTTATGGGGTCCGACACCAGTTTACTACAACAACTACCATTGTCAAAGAATCGCGGAAACTCAACATTTCTCCGCGAAAGTCCCGCCTGCCGCTGTAATGAGAGGCGAACAACAGAGTCGTTAGACACGCCCCCTTCTATGTGCAGACCTGAAGTCCAGCTG
>NW_023416879.1:777694-778267 GCF_002922805.2 Oryzias melastigma | reverse complement strand
GGATCAAACATGTCACTAGGGATGAAAGTAAACTGGAACTCTCCGGTTCCGGTAAAAGAATTGGAGGCGGAGCGCCGCTCCGGCGGGAGAGATCAGCGGAGCGGAAGGTTTTCACCGTATCACACACACATGATAAAGGCTGCGGTCACTCTTATTCTCGTTCCCGGGCCGTCTCATTCCGGATCCATCCGCGTCACTTGTTAACATTCTGCGTGTCTCCAATTCATCGCCACCCAAAGCGATCTAATGTAATCTAATCTATCCATCCATCCATCTTCCTCCGCTTCATCCGGGACCGGGTCATCTAATCTAATCTAATCTACCGTGACAACAGTCATGGATGACGACGCACCTTCGTGACTCTTTTTCCCTTCTGACTTTTTAAAAAGAGGCGTGCTCTTTTTATGATTACTCTAGTCTTTTCTACTTTTTTCTCTTTCCCCGCCCCGTAGGCGCGCACGTGGAAGGACGAAGATGTGCTGTGCGTAAAGGCGCACACGGAAAGGTGGAGATCATAGACTGTAAAAATAATGGACTGAGCGAGCACTGAGGTCCCCATTGGAAATGCATTAC
>NW_023416879.1:768494-777537 GCF_002922805.2 Oryzias melastigma | reverse complement strand
CATGCAGCTCTTTCCCTCCTCCATTGTGGCTGTTTGGGTTTGAAGAAAAAAACAATTTGAATAAATGATGGTTTTGTAGCATTGTTCATTTACTTTAATTATTTACATTTTGTTACTTCTGCTTAGAT
Organism: Oryzias melastigma; assembly: GCF_002922805.2. Classification (NCBI taxonomy): domain Eukaryota; kingdom Metazoa; phylum Chordata; class Actinopteri; order Beloniformes; family Adrianichthyidae; genus Oryzias; species Oryzias melastigma. The sequence continues at coordinate 777,409 of NW_023416879.1, read as the reverse complement.
TCAGTGGCGCCTCCAGAAGTTTTTCCTGGGGGTGGCCGCTGGGGGTCCACTTTAAATTTTGGGGTGGCACACCAAAACATGACCTATATTTTCTAAAGTCATTCTACTAAACAACCTGTAGAAAAATATCAAAACATATCAGCTGATATACTTTGATCTATTGTGTCCATATTTCATGTTAGTAATGTGCATAGACGAATAAAAGTACAGTTAACATTAACAAAAATATAGTTTTATTTTTTAATTCAGAACAAAAGACTGTGTACTTTTCATGAGGACTGTCAGTCTGTCTCTCTGCACCTTTAATAAAAAATTTCTTCAGTTTTATTCTTTCTTTCATTTTTCCCTCCTCTGATTAAGGTGAGACATATGATGCTGGTCCACCTTTAGCAGCTATTCCAGCTTCAACTCTTTTGGAAGGCCGTCCACAAAGTTGAGGAGTGTGTCTAGGAGTTCTGGACAATGAGCCCAATGAGGCAATTTTCTTTGTGATTTTGGGCTATATAAATAAAATTGAATTGAAAAATTGGAGCATTCTTCTAAAAACGCATTAGTCAGAATTGGTGGGCAGACCTTAACTAATCCCAATCCAATCCAGTCATTATTTTATCTTAATAAGGATGCTACTTGCAGTTTAAGATTTATGTATGGAATATGCACAATATTTATACATAAACTCACACTGAACATTTTAACAAGCATATATATATATATACTCACACATAAACACTCATACATATTGACATATATATATATAGATCACTCTTTATATTCTGACATATCCACACACACCAAAACAAAAACAGAAAATCTCCAACACCCCAGAATAATGACAAATGTACAAGTTTTAAGTCCCGTGCACAGACCGTTCCATGACTGTACCCCACACACAGACACACAAAAACTTTTTCTTGTGGGTCTCACCATCTGAATTCTGCTTAAATTAAAAACTGCTGCTTAAATCTACAACTAAAGTCTGTTTGACCTGCAGACCCACACATTCATACGTCAGTCAGGACTGTGATAGGTGCTTTGATGTGTAACTGGGATCACTAAAGGTTTGAACCACCAACCCTTTAGCTGAAAGACCACTGGTCTGCCAAAAATATGCCGCCGTCTCAGAAAAGAGTAACAAGAAAAAACACCAAAAGCACAATAAATCACACTATTCTCTTTGCGTTCTAATTTAGATTAAGCTGAGTCTGATCTCAGAGATTTTTGTCCTGTAAATAGTGCCAAAGCCGGAAAACAAATGAAAGAAGATCATATGAATGATGAGATGGAGGAAGTTTAAAAACCTCATAAAAAGCTCAAACCAAAGCCTGCTCGAAGTCGAGCTTCAAATCTAGAAAAAAAAACTCAGCTGACCTTCTGGTGGATGCTTTGGGGATCAGCATCCAGGACGACCACGTCCTGCAGGCGGGCAGATATATTTGTCTGCGCTCCCTGCCTCGACAAAGTGCCATTCATACCTGAGAGGAACATTCGCAGAGCCAGGTCAGGTGCCGTCCTGAAAAGCTCAACTGAAAGCTTTTACCCTAATGTCACACCTCGGATTTTAATGTCAGCCATGGTGCAGGTCTGGTCACAAACCCGGATGTTGAAAGCTCCCAGAGACATCCCCACCTCCAGGTTTACAACCTGGCTGTCTGCAGATGAGACCATGGCAGCTGCAGGGACACAGCATGTCAGCGGGAGTTTGGACATTCCTGCATGTGACTACATTTGGTGTTACTGACTGGATTTAGCAGACGGCGCTTTGTCCTCTGCCTTCTGCGCATTGTCCTTCTCTGAAGATGAGGTGGTGCCTAATGCCAGTGCTGTGGACAGAAAGCTGATGCTGGACAGAAGAGCCTCGGTGTGAAGCCTCACATCCAGGGAAGTGAAGGTTACCTGGAGACAGAGAAGCACTGATCATGGATCACCACGACCGCCACCAGCACCAAAAGCCTTCGTCATATGCCTCCATACAGGAGAGGACCCGTGCGGGTACTGGGGGGTTTTTGGGTCGTCCGGGCCCGTAGAGGGTTGTAAAAAGTAGAGGCCAGATTAGAAGGGGAGCACAGCCGTGTGCAGCAGTTCACTTGAGGCTCGTACAGCCACTTTAAGGGACATCATGAAAATGGAACGTATCATTGTCATGTGAGGTAATAGAAGTTAGACACACTCATGCTGTATGAGTGATGCTCTCATATAGGGTCCTTTGTGCCACACTAGCTGCTGGTGAGGCGTGAGTACTGGTTCATTACTGACCACGCCAATGCCAAGTAGGGCTGGGAATCTCAGGGTATCTCCCGATACAATGCAATTCACGATACATGACTCACGATACCGATAGTATCTCGATATGGCAAACATTGCAATGATCAATATATTACCTTGGTAATCTATGATGTGTAATTTCGTTTAAAACAATTTATATTTTTGTTTTCTTCAAAACCTTTTTTAGAACCATTTAAAACACAATATGTCAATCTAACGCCCTTTCCAACAATAAAATAAATGATCAATAAATACTGACGTGTCTTTACAATAATGACATATATTTTAAGATAACTAATAAACAAAACTTCAGCTAAGAACCAAAATGCAGCGAATATCAAATGACCTTCGATTTCAAAGAGTAATGAATGTGGAAATAAAAAGAATAAAGCTGCATTTTAATTAATCTATGTCAGATAATTTATTATTATTATTGAAGCACAATATTAACGTTCAGCCTATGAATATTAAAGGATCATTGTTTTTTTCAGTGCTGGTATCCATATTCAATTCCTCCTCCTTTTATTCAAATATACCCGCACAACTATGTTTTTAGGTATTTTGGCTAAAAGTCACAGTCCTCGGTCACAGTCACGGGGGTAGCAGGCGGCGTTGGACTCTTCTAAACAGCTGCAGATCGGAGCGGGCCGGTGAGCCGATCAAGCCTCTCCGCCCTGTGGGAGTCCTATCGTTGCATCCCGCCGCAGAGTAGCTCCACGGGGAGACCAGACCAGTATGGCTGTACTCTTCCAAAGCAGAAGCAGACAGTGTGCACTATCTCAGATGTAACAAAAACGTGGCTGTCAGGGCGGTGACAGCAGTAACCTTCAGAAATACACCCCATTCTAGAGGAGACCGTCCAAGTGAGACGTCTAGTGCTGGTTTGGGTTCAACAGGTGCTAACCAATGCTAAGTGATGTCTATCAAAGATAAGTGCAGGAAATTTGAATAAGGAGAAGAAAATGAATAAAAAAACAAGGATCATATAATATTAACAAATTGAAAGTTTACATTGTGCCTCAACAATAATAAATGATCTGACATAAAATGTAAAATGAATTTCCACTGTTCTTGTTCTTTGAAGGGAGGGGGTATTTGATAAACTCTGCATTTTGGTTGTTAACTGGAGCTTTGTTTATTTGAGTCTTTACCTTAAACTGCATGTTATTATTACAAAGACATATTAGTATTTATTGATCAGTTTATTTTACTGTCACAAGGGACGTTAATATCATGTGTTTCAAATTGTTCTAAGATAAAAAGTTCTTCTCCCTCCTTGTTTTCCCTCAGAAAAGTACAGAAAAGACACCAGATCGATATTGATAAGAGGAGTAGTATCAATAAAATCGTACTGATACCCATCATTAGTGACGAGCCTTTCACTGAGCTAAGACAGTTTTGACCTCCAAACGACCTCTGACAAACTCAAGACAAACTCAGGAAGGATTGAGACTAACGTTGATGGACTGCTCTGTGTTTCTGAAGATGGTGGAGAAGTTCGGTCCAGTGCGATCGGCCTGTTAGAACACAAACAAGAAGTTCAGTCAGGAGCTTCACCTGGAGCCAATCATCTGATTCCAAGTGTCCTTTCCTCACCTTGCAGTACTGCACTTTGAGCAGCTCAGCTCCAGACTCTGCTGAGGAGCTGATGAGACACAGCGGCTCCCCACTCGAGTCTGAAACCAGAGAAAAAAAGGCAGAGAGGAGATGCTGTTGGTTCAGAGATCCCTGCTCCAGCTGGATGGAGTCTGCTGAAGGGCTGTTGTTGAAGCTTAAATTAACATGGAAACATTTATCAGAAGGCAAAGAATCTACATTGATCCAGCCTATAACTTAATTACTACTGCAGAATCCGGATGGACAGTCGTGACTTTCATATGGAAGGTTTCTCCTCTCACCAAACATCTACATTTCCACCCAAGATAACTCTTATTCATAAATCATATCCAATCATCTTCTGATCCATCTCCAAAGCATTCCCAGTGTTATTTTAATGATTATCATGTTATTAGCCAAGATCAAAAAACCTTTCTGCAGAGCGGTAGGAGTTCATCAGAAATTCCCCTCTGACTTGTGGGCGGGACTGTTGGTGTGGGAGTAAGCCAGCGCTCATTTCCCATCATCCCTTTGTCTACATGCTCTCCCACTAGCTTACAGTCCCTTACAGTGTAACAAAAATGGCGGGCAACAGCTATCCTGTCAGTTCTGATCCAGATTCCAGCTCAGACGAGGAAAACAAAGAGGTTCATGGATCTATTTGTCTGTGAGTGGATGCATCTGAAGGGCCCGTCCAGCATATTTTCCTTTGTTATAAATACAATCTTTTTTAAATGTCTTTTTTTGTCTGCTGCTCATTCACAATGATTTGAATAAAGAAATACTCAGAAATACATTTCTGAGCTTAATTTTCTTCATGAACACCAACTGAAAAGCTCCAAGTAAAGAAAATCCTCGTCTCGAGTTGTTTATTAATTATGCTTGTATCTGTTCTGTTCTAACAGGAACATTTTTCCTGGAACCTGGACTGTTTCTGCTGTTGTCTGACACAAGAACAAACATTCTAGTTCTCGTTCTAGTTATTGAATGAACAAAATTATTAAAAAATGTTCATATCTTGTTTCTCTGATGACTAATATGTTCTGACATATCAATATTATCCTCTCTTTTTTAAGCAACCTTTTACCTTAAAATTTCACAACAAATACCCCTTATGAAGTGTTGCAGTCAGCTATGAGATGTTTAAAATGTTTTCATCATCCAGCGCTAAGATATTCTGACAGAAAGCTAACAGTGCACATACACTCCTAAAACCGACTACACCCAGCAGTCAGGTTTAGTTTGAAGTTTGAATAATCACCTCCAGGAAGTCTCTTCCGCATTTTGTTTGGATTAAGTCACAGTGGAAAGCAGAGAGACTCCCAAAGCCAACAAGTCACTGAGCTCCATGCTATGACTCCTAACGTCCCCACACTCATCCTTCCATTAGCTTCAGATGTTTGTTAACATCTTCTGTCCTTCTGCTCCTCTCCTCTGTGTCTGCAGATGTTCTCCTTATTTGTGGGCTCAGTGTGAGCAGACATCCAGCAGCTGTACCTCAGAGAATCTCCTATCACGCCATTATTCAGACGAGAAAGCAGAGAGTAAAGGCTCTGACCTGGAAACTCCAGGCACTTTAAGGACACTTTGTGGATGAACGCCGTGGCGCACATGTCATGTTTGTGGACGCTGGTGTTGATGCCCAGCTGAGCGAGCTGGAAGACGAGGAAGGGCACATCCTCCTGCATCTTGAGCCTTTTTAGGGTCAACACCACCTGTGGACAGGGAGGAGGAGGTCAGGAGTCCGAACACATCGTCCGTCTGCCGCTGGATGTTCTCCACACACAGAGGAAAGACACGTGTACCTCCTTGATCCCAAACTCAAGCAGGACATTGACAGCATTTTCCATTGATTCTTCACTGACAGCCATGGCGTCACCCCCTGACTCTGATGTCATCACCTCCAAATGCGGAGTAAGCTCCGCCTTCTCTGTGTATTTCAAACAGGTGTGAGCGTGGTCAGTCATTATTAATGTAAGCCCTGAATCGTGCGCCTCCACAGAGTGGTTCCCCACCTGGCCCCCCCTGCTTGCTCATAGCCAAGTCGTGGGCGTGGTTTCCCTCCCCAATATTCTCGACCAGAATCTTCATCAGCACACTGAGGTCTTCCTCCCCCAGGTGTACCTGCAGGACAGACCACACAGATATCATCTGCGTCAGGCTGAAGCTAACCTCAGACAGGGCTGCAGAGACGTACGTGGAGCTTCTGGAGTCCGCCCTGGACCGACACTCGGGGGATTTTTGTGAACCAGGACGCCGACAGATTTCTGGTAACCAACAACTTGACGTTGATGGGCTGAAGAATTTCAATGTCCGGCTGGAAGCATTCAGTCCTCGTGGTTCTGAAAACAAGAGGCTTTCACTGAGCAGGTTCAGCTCTCAGAGTCAGGAGCAGCTCTGATTCAGGTTTGCATCATACCTGCAGAGTTTCAGCTGTGTCAGCTGAACATCCATCTTCTCCACCACAGCCGGCACAGGCAGGCCTTGGTCTGGCAGCAGGGTGAAGGCGTTTGCCACCGTGATCAGCCCCAGATCCACCACCATGGCATTCTGAGACTTTGAGGACTGAGGGATGATGATGAGTGGCGCCTTCAGCTGGATGTCCATGGACAGACGGAAGCTCTTCTGGGCAAAGTCCCGAACGCTGGACGCTGCCTTCTCTGCAGCCTGGGCCGTGGCGGCGCTCAGAGCTTCTTTGGCTGTCTGGAAGTTGTCGACAAATGTCTGAAAAACAGCCAGTCAGCAGTCATACAGCAGCATAACAAGCGCTGAAAGACAGCCTGTGAGGCGTTCAGTGTCTTGCTTGAAGTAAGGAAATGTAAAAACCTGAAATATCATCAAGAAGATCAGATACAACTGACATAAAGGGCATGGCAGCAACACTAGTCTGACCACAGGATACAGAGTGGAAGTCAGACATGTTAGAACAGGAAGTGCGGTCAAACCAGGCAGGGATCATGTGACTGGATTGTGAAGTACACGGTGAAAAGGGCGGCTGAGTGACCAGCACAGCAAATGTGATGGGTGGAGGGAAGGGGGGTCTGGTTACTTTGGCAGCATTGCTTCATGTGGTCTTCCTGGTCACGGGAGCTGCCATGTGTTTGTGTATCTCAGCTCAGTCATCTGTTCCACACGGACTCTCAGGATGGATGTGAAGCTGGAGGGAGGTATTTTGATGGGAGAAGCAGCAGTGTGCTCATGGCTTCACTGCAGAGTCGGAGCAGAAACGTTACAGAGCAGACCAACAGCTGGGATCATGCAGCCCCTACTCAGCAACAACCCAGAAGTGATGCTGCTGATTTTCAAATGAGATGAAGACAGACGTGAGGAAACTTCAGGAAGTCTGCTCTCATGCTTCTGTCCCATTTTGCATTTCAAGAACTAAACGACCGATCGCTGCTCCTACAGTGTAACTCAGATGCCCCAGCTCGCTCGAACGCGCCTTCTGATGATGACCGTTTGTAATGATGAGACAGAGGAGAGGCAGTCTGCAGGTTCCTGCCTCTGACACTTCTTCCCCTTTTTTGTCTTCACTGACAGACCTGACTGTTTCACCACAGAACACGCCTCTGGTGCTCCCGCCAGTCATGTGACCACAGCTGGTGAACGCTGCGCCTGCTGTAACGTAGGAACACTTTAACTCAGGGGTCACCAACCTGTGACCCCCAGGACCACACATGGTGCCGGCAGGTCTCTTCAAAAAATAACAACTCACTTGTGAGCTGCATGTAAAATTCAATTTGATTCTGTTGGTATTTTATTTTAATTACACTTGATTTTACATAGATTTAAAAATAAAACTTCTTAAAAATATGTTCATGATACATGAACTTTAGATAAGTTTAGGTGATCTCTGACAAACTCCAGTTCAAAGATCATTCACTTAGTTAAAAATGCAGCAGAATCGGTTCAAAATGTAGCAAGATTTGTTTAAAATATGTACTGTATCTTCCAGGTATAAGTCGCAGTTTTTGTCATAGTTTAGCCAGGGGTGCCACTTATACTCAGGTGCGACTTAATTGTGTGTTATTTTCCTAGTTAACACCAGTTGTCCTTTAGCGGTTGTTTCCTCTAACAACCACTAGAGGGCGCATGAGTATAAGTGGCAGAAGAAGTGTTGTTCAAAACAGTCATGGAAGAGAATCTGATTGTTTTTCTCTTAAACTGTGATTTTTCTTTCATACAGATCAAAAAGATTACTATTATTGTATTATTTTTTTTTTTTCTAGCTACGCTTAGCGGATTTTTTCTGAAACGTCAGACTTTTCTCCTAAAAATGCGACTTATACTCCTGAGCAACTTACAGTATATGTGGTTTTCGTCTTCCTGGTTAGACATGTTTTGCTCTTGCGACTTATACTCCAAAAAATACAGTGAATTGAGTTTTCTTTAACATAAAATAATTGATAAAAGTGGTACAACATAGTGATAATGGGACATTTTTCCCATGAAATGTAGTGATGTCAGTGATCATCTGAAAACTACTGAGATTAATAAAGAGCTGAATATTGATATCCGTTTCCTAGTGATGGGACGAGCAACACTGGTGCGCCAACACTGTGCCGAGTGCACAAGTGTGAGACCCCGTATCGGTGCGTGTATCACTTTAACAAAAAGCACGTGACCGATACAGGAAGTGTATCGGTTGGAGGTGCCGGCGCCAAATTGTGTTTATAAGGAACCGAACTGCATCAACATGTCGTGGGTTTGTTGTATGGAGAGTAAAGTGTTTATTGTGTCTTTCGGAGTTTTTGCATTGCTTCTACTCATGGACCGTTCCAGGAAATTTTCCAAAGTCTGGAATAATTTTGATCTTTTGACGCCGAATAAGGTAAATCTTTTCCTCCTTTGGCCATTGTTTACTGTTCTTAATTCAGTGTCTCTACTCTTTTCTACTAAGAGGTCGGGTTTTTTTTATTGATAAAGTAACTTTATATTATTGTAGGTGAAGTGTCGGCTCTGCTCCACTGAATTGTCTTATATCAATAAGAGCACGTCATCAATGCTGAGGCATTATAGAGCTCGGCATGGCAGTGAGGAGTCGGCAGACACTCCTG
>NW_023416879.1:738855-767760 GCF_002922805.2 Oryzias melastigma | reverse complement strand
CCATGAGCCTGACCCAGCGGAAGAACCAAGCTCTTCACATGGATCAGAACCCAGTTCAGGTAAGAAAAACACATTCTTTTGTCCGTTCTTATGTATATTTACGTGGTTTATTGTAGTATCACATGACATGATTCTTTTTCATCTGCTAGGGCACAACCTCTGGAGACCTTTCGACATGGAAGTTCAGGAGAATAGGATGAACAGCAATTCTACAGCGGATTCCATTGTTGAAGTACAACGCTACTTGGCCGAAGGAAACACACCCAGAACGCAAGACCCATTACAATACTGGAAGAACAACCGGAAAACATATCCACACCTATATCTACTAGCTCTCAAATATCTGTGCACGCCATCTTCATCAGTTCCCTGTGAACGTGTATTTTCTAAGGCTGGAGAACTGGTGTCTAAGAGGAGAAATCGCCTAGGAGCAAAGACACTCCAAAAACTTTTATTCCTCAATAAAAATGTATGAATTAATCCATTTTCAGTGTGTTATTTCATATGATTGAACACTTTGGTTAACAAAATTCCATACATAAGCTATATATTATAATTCTCAATTTTATTACAGATACATTTGCTGTATTTTACATATTATTATATTATGATTACAAGGCTAATGTTGGGTTTACAGCATGCAATTTCTTCCATCTTTTCATTTTATTTACCTGCAATGATTTTTTATCTACAGTAGAGGTCACCACTGAGTGACCAATACAGTGTCAATACAGTGTCAACACAGTTTGTGTAATGTGTCAATACACTCCTTGAGGTATCATTATCCCATCACTACCGTTTCCTAGCTTGGTGTCATTGTTGATAATTATGGTCAGAAATCTTCACATAGAGGAGCATCATTATTAATAATGTATAATTAAAGGCAAATGTGTTTTTTCAAGCTGGTATCCCCTTGTATGAAGCAGCTCTCAGTATCAAAAAGGTCGGTGACCCCGCTCTAACTGCTTCCCTGAGGTTCAGTCTGGGATGACTGTAGTGGTGCAGACGTGGCGTGCAGTGATGGTGCAGCAGACCAGACAGACATGCTGTTCTTTTTTATGCTGCTCTCAAAGTAACTGTGTCAGAGGTGGGAGAACACCCCCCGGGAGCAGAAGTCACATGACATTGACGGTGATCTGGGGGTGCAGTGGAGTGGCTGGGTGAGTGTGGGACAGGAGGGTTGAGGTAGGTCAGTGTTGCATGCTGGGAGCTGTACCTCATTAGCAGACAGATGCTGAAAGCTAAAAGACGCCTGAAAAGGACAGAACACACCAACAGGACAAGAGACGTCAGACACAACAAACTGCTGACAAACACAGCAACACCACAGACACTGCTGAGCCTCCATGACCCCCGGCGGTGCGAGCAGGGGGAACACCGCCAGCACACAGCTGATTCACCGTCTCATTATGTGGCGTGCCTTTTTCCAGGATCACAGAGAGTGTCTGCAGTCCAGAAAGCAAGCACACACCCGCACAAAGCTCACTGACTACTGAGTAATCACCTGAAGACACAGAACAGACACGCTGTGAACCCGTGAGGTCATGAAGGTTCAGGCAGATCCATCAGTTGGAGGCCTCGAATGTGCAGCTGAACGGGAATCAGGTTCAAAAAGAAACTTTACCTGATGGGGACCTTCATCCTAAAACTCTGACAGGAGAAGGCAGCTTTAGGCCCTGGGAGTGTGTGAATTGTGTGCATACAGTGAGGGAAAAAACTATTTGAACCCCAGCTGATTTTGTAAGTTTGCCCACTAAAAAAGAAATGATCAGTCTACAACTTCAATGGTAGGTTCATCTGAACAGTGAGAGACAACAATGACAAAACAAATCCAGAAAAATACATTTCAAAAAAAGTTATAAATTAATTTGCATTTCCATGAAGGAAATAAGTATTTGATCCCTTTGAAAAACGTGCTTCAGTACTTGGTGGCAAAACCTTTGTTGGCAATCACAGAGGTCAGCCGTTTTTTGTAGTTGGCCACAAGGTTTGCACACATCTCAGGGGGGATTTTGGTTCACTCCTCTTTGCAGATCCTCTCCAAGTCATTAATGTTTCGTGGCTGATGTTTGGCAACTGGAACCTTCTGCTCCCTCCACAGATTTCTATGGGATTAAGGTCTGGAGATAGACTAGGCCACTCCATGACCTTAATGTGCTTCTTCTTGAGCCAATCTTTTGTTGCCTTGGCCGTGTGTTTTGGATCGTTGTCATGCTGGAATACCCAACCACGACCCATTTTCAATGCCCTGACTGAGGAAAGGAGGTTCTCACCCAGCACTTGACGATACATGGCCCCATGCATCCTTCCTTTGATGCGGTGCAATTGTCCTGTCCCCTTGGCAGAAAAACACCCCCAAAGCAGAATGTTTCCACCTCCATATTTGACAGTGGGGATGGTGTTTTTGGAGTCATAGGCAGGATTCCTCCTCCTCCAAACACGGCGAGTTGAGTTGATGCCAAAGAGCTCACTTTTGGTCTCATCTGACCACAACACTTTCACCCAGTCTTCCTCCGAATCAGCCAGGTGTTCAGTGGCAAACTTCAAACGGGCCTGTAGATGGACTTTCTTGAGCAGGGGGACCTTGCGGGCACAGCAGGATTTCAGTCCTTCACGGCGTAGTGTGTTACCAACCGTTTTTGTGGTTACTATGGTCCCAGCTGCCTTGAGATCATTGACAAGTTCCTCCCAAGTGGTTCTGGGCTGATTCCTCACCGTTCTCATTATCATTGAAACTCCACGAGGTGAGATCCAGACCGAGGGAGATTGGCAGTTAATTTATGTTTCTTCCATTTGCGAATAATTACACCAACTGTTGTCACCTTCTCACCCAGCTGCTTGGTGATGGTCTTGTAGCCCATTCCAGCCTTGTGTAGGTCCACAATCTTGTCCCTGACATCTTGGAAAGCTCTTTGGTCTTGGCCATGGTGCAGAGTTTGGCATCTGGACAGGTCTCTGTGGACAGGTCTCTTTTATACAGGTAACGAGCTGAGAGGTCAATGTCAGCTTGTTACCTGTATAAGACCCACCTGGGAGCTAGAGATCTTGCTGACGGATAGGGGATCAAATACTTATTTCCTTCATGGAAATGCAAATTAATTTATAACTTTTTTTGAAACCTACCATTGAAATTATAGACTGATCATTTCTTTTTTAGTGGGCAAACTTACAAAATCAGCCGGGGTTCAAATAGTTTTTTCCCTCACTGTATGTGTGTGCATGCATACCACAACACATGTGCATACACACACACGCATACATGCGCACACACACACAGTGTGTGCGCATGTATGCGTGTGTGTGTATCCACATGTGGGTGTGTGCTCGTACATGTGTGTGGGGGTGCGCATGTATGTGTATGTGTGTGCGTATGTAGGTGTGTGCCAATACGTGTGTGTGTTTGTATGTCTGTATACTTGTGTGTCTACTTGTGTGTGAGTGTTTGCAGAGGCTGACCAGCAGAGACATCAGGAACTTGTGCAGGTACACAATCTGTATGCAGCCCAGACGCATGGACACCCTTCCATCCACCTTGGACATGTCTCTGTAGCCCTCCCCCTCCACTGCTCCTGGGTACAGGGAGAGTCTGAAGCTGAACACCTCCTCACTCACGAGGGACACCACCTGTAAGGACGGGGGGGGGCATGTAAGCATCTCCTTTGATTCAGAAGCCTGTCAACACCTACAGAACCTGAATTCAAAAACTATCCAACTTTCCATCCGCCCTTCAGACCAGCAGTTTCATCATTCCTTTCTAAGTTACTGATTGATCTGGATTGATTGACACACATGGCTTACCCTAAAGTAAACGGTCCAGCTACTCAAAACAACAGGCAAAAAGTTCAAAGGCTGTTATAAGAGGGGATGAAAGGCGAGTTTGTCATCACTCACGTGCTTCTGTTTTCTCACACAAACTCGTCGTAACAAAATGGAATGAAGGGTTTCCAGAAACATCTGGGATAAGCCCAGCTTTCTGTTTTTGTAGCTTTCTGCAAGCAGTCGTGCATGATTACAGAGCACTCTTGATTGTGGTGAACTCCAAGCTCACAGCAGACGAACATGAGGGAGAACTTCTTAGATGGGACTTTTATTCTCTGTTCTCAACAATGACAGGTGTTTTTCTTCATCTGGGATGTGTGTGATGTGAAAAGCAAAAGAAAAAAGAAAAAAAGAAGTTTTCTGTGCGCTCATGTTTTTTTCAAGGGGAATGAGTTTTCATACAATTCTCTAGAGCCTTGTTTTCACTGGGAGGTCCAGCATGGTTCGGTACGGTCCGGTCCACTATTTTGAGCATTTCAATTGTAAAATTGACCCATTAAACCATTCCGACCCGTCCCTCTCGGGGGCCCTCATCCATTGTAGGTCCATAGAAAGAGGGAACGGGTCGGTTGGGGCGGAGTCGTTATTGCCACACGTTGATTGACAGACAGTGATAACCACGTTAGCAAGCACCAATATAGCGCTAAGCTAGTGATTCCATTTTCCTCTTTACAGCCGCCTGCAATCTTCTATCAAACAACTGTAATTCCTGTTAGTGTTCCCCCGCTTATTCCTATTTCTTTATTCCTGGTTTCACTTTAAGGATTTTTTTTTCAGACATGCGACTTCTCCGTTTTGTCAAAAAAAACTACGACCACTCAAGATACTTTTTGTTTTCTGCGGGAATTTCCCCGGAGAGGCTGGTTGAAAAGCACACCAGCCTGTCTGCTGCACGCACGGACACGCCATGAAAACAAACTCAGTGGAAGTGAGGCTTAACTAAGTGGAAACGGTCACCAGAAATAACCGTACTGCACCGGACTGCTCAGTGGAAACGAGGCTTAGGTGTGGCATGACTCAAGCACAGGGGTGTCAAACTCAATCCAAAACACACCTTAGGTCGCGGGCCGAACAGGATGAACATTTACCTAACACTCTAAAACTATATTGTTAAAACTTTAAAACTGTAACTTTTTAACATAATTATGAATAATAAAAAAACAGGAATATTATTCCAGAATAAATCAACTTAAACCTTAAATAACTTTCAGTATTTTACTCTCCATAAAAATATATATTTTGAAAATTTTACAAGTTAGAAATGAGCTTAAGATAACATCGGGCCGTTAATAACAATAAAATAAAATTATCTGAAGGGCCCCGGGACTTGACTTTGACACATGTCGTAGCACCAATGCAGACTGAAGGAGCCACAGAGGCTTCTGGAACGCCAACAAAGCCTAAGTGTTTACAAGTGCTGGAGTGCATGTCTGTGTGTGTGCATGTGGTATGCATGTAGTGTGCATGTGCAGCAGGGCACCTTTCTGTGGATGCTCGTGGGGTCTGAATCTGTGACCACAATATCTTGGAGTCTGGTGAAGACCTGGGTCTGAGCGGCCTGCACGAACACGGACGCATCAATCCCTGTGGGGAGGGGGGGTCACATGTATCTGTCCAGGTGGGTCTTCTCGCTTCATCTTGTTTGTATCTGGAGCTGCTCCTACCTTGAACCCGGATGTCGGCGATGCTGCGGCAGTCGTCGCACACCTCCACGTGGAAGCAGCCTAAGACGGCGAAGAGCTTGAAGCTGAAGACGCTGCTGTCTTTCACTCTTCTGGCCACTGCAGAGATCAGAGCACACGTCTACTGAAGAACACCACAACGACTCCTGCAGACACACCACTGACACACACCTGCCGATGTCTGACCAGAGATCCCCAGCTGCTCTGCTGCTTCCTGGTCTCTGGGGGTTCTGAGCCCGGGTGGAACAACCTGGTTCAGGTAATTAATGGTGGACAGCAGAGCCTTTGTGTGAAGCAGGAAATCCAGAGAAGAGAATTCCACCTGAAACAACCATAGGTAAACATGTCATGCCTGATCAGAACACAGGGTTTAAATGTCAGGCCCTCCAGCGCCCTCAACTGACCTTCAGCATCTGCTCTGTGCTGCTGAACAGGCTCTGAAAGCTGGGCCCACTTGGGTCGGCCTGCAGAACCACAACAAAACAGAGGTGGGACTGTGTTTCTCCTCCCCATCTTTCCCTTCACCTGTCGTACTGTAACAACATCCCTCCACCCATTATGCCATCTCTTCATCTCCCTACAGCTGCAGAACCTTCTGGGTCTCACCTTGGTAAACTCCACCTTCAGCAGGTTGGAGCCCTGAAGCTCAGAGGAGCTGATCAGGTGCAGAGGGAGACCTGGAATCCAAGCAGAACACAGCACAAACAGAGAATGCTCTTGAGCTTCAGTGAAGCAGGACAGAACATCAGGGTGTAGAGAAGCAGCTCCAGCGTGGCTGGACTGGGCAGTGTTGTTGCACTTTTTTGGGTTGTAGTCAACAGCACTTCTGCTGTTGTTTTCTAATGACTAAATCCAAATGTTCTCTTTAAAATAATGTTTCCCACAGACGTGGAAAATGAAGCTGTCCTTCAGAAAGGACAGTCGCTCTACCACAGTGAAATCAACTCAGCAGATTTCTGTCTGTGTCCAACTCCTCAGAGAATGGGTTCTGCTTTGGAGAGAAATACTTCAGTTACCTGGAACGTCACAAAAGTCCAGCTGGACTCTACGCAGGTAAGACGTGACACTCAGATCGAAGGGCCGCATCTTCCCTGCAGCCCCCAGCTGGCTGACACTGAAGGACAGGATGACCTTCTCCTGGTCCATCTGCCGGCTCAGCTCCACCAGCACCTGAACACACCACACATGCTTCACAGGTGCAGATAACCCCGCCCCTTTGAACTCAGGAGAAAATAAACACACCTCTCCCACTTCGAACTTGAAGGAGACCGTGGTGAGCTCCTCCAGAGTAGAGCTCTGGTGGTCTTCATCGGTCGATCTCTCACTTACATCTCCATCTGAGTCTAGACCCAAACAACATGGCGGCAAAGACACAGATCAGAGACGTCGATCGTGATGTTTACCACAAACGGGACCAGTACGAAACTCTCTGACCTGTTTCTATTGCCTCAAGAAGGGTGGAGTCTAAGCTGAGCCCCCGTGGTCTGGCATCAACCAAAGACTTTGCCTGCAGGGAAGATCACATCACAGCTAAAATAAGATTGAACCGTTCCCACATCAGTCACAGTGTTGAAGAAGGAAGCAGGCAGACTGCTGCACGAGTACCTTCCCTGCTGGCTGGACAGCAGAAGAGGTCGTGTGTGGCAAAGGAATGCTGTTGATCAGCTCCACAACACTCAGGATCTTTTGGTCTGAGATCCGAACATGCAGCAGCGGCAGCTCGCCCGACACCTTAAAGCTGAAGAACCAACAAAAATTGTTTCTGTGGATGAAGGAACGTGGCAGTAAGCACACTCAAGAACGGAGCCACCCACCTGGGCATCCTCACATCCTTCTCCACCATGCACTTGTCCAGCTGGAGACTGATGTCCATGGGATGGAGAATGTGCTGCACTGACGAGCTCTGGAGACGAGCCGACTTCCAGGCCACACCTGGAGGCGGATCACTCAGTCCATAAAGTGTGACCAGCAGCTGTCTGCCAGCGTAGATGCATGTATCTGTACCTGACTTGCTGTACAGCACCTGAACCCTCCTGAGCTGCACCTTGTATCTGTCGTAGGCTCGATCCATGATGTCCTCCAGAGACGAGAAGGAAGCAGAAGACGAGGGGGGGGTTCTCTGCTCCACGCTGTGCAGCTGCACAAACATAAACAAACTCCTCCAGAATTAAAAGTCTGTCCATGCTCACACCACTAGAGCTAGCAGCTGGAATGATCCTCCTCCTACAGCAAGACGCTTTCAAAGTCTTCAGCATCCTCTGGCATTCAAGCTGAAACAGCCAAAACCTGCTCCACTTTCAACCGATCAGTCAAACCTTGTTCATTCATCTCTAGATAAGAGAATTAACTAGAAATAAAGGTTTAAGTCTGAGACACATGGAGGCCTTCCTCCACCAAAGCTCAGACCTCCAGAACCGGAACCAGAACCAGAAGCAGCTCATCTGTGAAGTTTTCTGCCTTCACGCTGAAACACCTGCAATACAACTCTGTGGCAAACTCCATGTCACCTGGAGCCTCACCCTGACACAGATCATCTTTAAACGCAATAAAAAACCTCCTCAGACAAGAATCAACTTTCCTTCATAAGCAGCAAAAACACTTTGAGAAAGGCAATAAAACATGTAGGCCATGAATCAACAGCACGCTCTGGTTTCAAGTCTTGGTTGCTCTTCTTTTTCATGCATATTTTCTGTGGTTGTCACCATCTCTAAAAACTCTTTGAAGCGTCAGAAATGCTTCAGCTGGGACCACAAAACATAGACTGAACAGTGAGTCTGCTCCGCCTCTCGTGGGAATCAGACAGCTGAGTCTGCCGAAGACTCCCACCACTGCTAACATGACAGACGAGGACTGACCTGGAAGTTACCAAAGTCCACAACCACAAGGTCAGCGGTGGCGCTGTAGAAGCCCGACTTTGGTAATAGCAGGTAGGATGGTTTCAGGTCAATCATCAGGTCCAGGACTTTTCGGGTTTCTATGATGTGGGACAAACCTGCCAAAACCAGAAGCCATCAAAGGTCAGCTGTGGACCAACACTGGCTTGATGTCAGATGCAGTTAAAGCTTGCAGATGTCAGACAACTAAGAGAGCTGATAGAAGAGACCTGCTGCAGTTTTCTCCTTGATCTCCTCCAGTTTGGACAGCGTTGCAGAGGTCAGGACTTCCAGGTCCACACCTTTCTCTGTCTTAAAGAAGTCCACCATGCTGTTGACTGTCAACTGGAGGACAAGGAGAAAAATCTATCAAAGTCAGCTCCTTTCATGCCATGTATAAAGGGCAACAGGGATGGGCTGGAAAACAGGAAGTTGTGCTCTGAATAAACCTGGAAAGGCAAAGATTACCGCATCATAGATGATCTCTACAGGCTGAGAGTGCACTCTGAGCAGCTGGTCGCCTGTGCTCTCCTCAGGGTTCAGCTCAAACACTACACTCAGCAGAGAAGAGGAGGAGTCCCCCACTGAGGCAATGAGAGAGGGCACCTCGCCATGTTGCTGCAGGCCTGTCACATACCAGTGCTCCAGCGCCATCTCCACCCTGCAGCACAGCACACAGTTCCGGTCAAACACTCTTCCTCTGCCAGACAGCAGCGTCGGAGTTCACAAAGTCTTTCATCCGGCTGCTAAAGGTTTCTTAACAAGCACTGCTGATGGAGGATCTTATTTCATCTGATCGTTTTATTTGTTTGTATTCTTGGTCTTTAAAGCAAAATTGTAATTCACTTATCTATGCATATATTGTTTTTAATCTGGTTTACATAATATTCTTTTTAGAGTAATTAGTGTAATTTATTTTTGTTTCCTTATGTGTAATCGTATGCTAACTGGACAACTGAATTTCTCCATATGCTACTCTACTCTACTGTACTCTAGTCTAGTATACTCTACTCTAGCATAGTCTAATCTGGTTCACTCTACTACAGTCTACTCTAATGTGGTACACTCTGCTCTACTCTAGTCTACCCAGAAGACACTGCTGAGAAGGAGGCGAGCAGCTCCTTACCTGAAAGCCTGGGCTCCAGGCCTCTGAGACACTTTGGTGCTGAGGTTGATCATCTGGACTTTGATGATCTCTGGGATCCCATGTTGCTCTCTCAGTATGAGCGAAGTCCTGAGCAGCTGGAAGGTGACGACCACGGCTACGTACTGAGAAGACATGCCTTCACATCAGCTTCTCCCCACAGGAGCATCAGTGTAGCGTCACACAGCAGCTGCAGCAGAGCGTGTCATGAGTGTCAAGAGTGTCATGAGCTGAAGTCGGTACCTGTCTGGGCAAAGACAGATTGTGGGAGCTTCCACTGTAGCCGATAGCTGTGTAGAGTTTCTCTTTCTCCTCGGGTGTCATCAGCTGGTCCAGCCCTGAACCTGAACCACAGAGAATACCATCAAAACCCAGCAAAGACTGAAAAAGAAAAACCTTTATATGAACATCACTCACTCTCCTCATCCTGGTTCTCCTCAAGCTCCTGATCTTCCTTCTTTGTTTTCCTTCCAAACCAGCCACTAAAGAATCCACCACCCTGTTTCTGGCCTGCGGCCTTCTTCGCAGCTAATTTCTGTCCGGATCGGATCACCTGGACAAAACCAGTTCAGCTGACGGTCAGTACAGTCCCAGCCTCAAATCCACAAGCAAACACTGAAGCAAGTGTTACCTCCATCTGCGCTTGCTGCCGGGCCAAGGTGATGTTAAACACATCTAGAACCTTTTCAAGATCCTGGAGGGATGAACGGATAGAAGGTAAAGCATAAGTCACATTCAAACCTCCATCTGTCCTTTCAAGGACAGATTCTCCAACATCCAGTAGCTTTTTGCTGTTGCTTGTTTTTGGTTATTTGTCTAAGAGGAATGGTTGTTTTTCTAAGTGTCCTCCTGCTCCAGTCATTTCTGTGGAGCAGATCTTCACCTGGCTGATCTCATTTCAGTCTCATGCTCCATCCTGCCAACACCCCAAGACACTAGAAGTCCTCAACGTGGAGCAGGAGCTCTCCTACTTGGAGAAATCAAGCCACCTTTTAGTGCTTGAAAAACTCCAACTTGAAGGAACCAATTTTGGATGTGGTCTGTAACAAAGGAGGTTGGGCTCAGTCCCACGAACGGTTTGGGCTCAGAACCCAATTTCTCCAGACAGGTTTATTCAGTTTCCATGTCTTTTACTGAACACAGCTCATCCCTCTGGACTTAGTTACAATGCTTAGGGAAATGGAAACATAGAAAATGAAACAAACTTTCAAAGAAAAGAACAGATTTTCAGAAACTTAGTTCATTTCTAAATAACTTTGTGATTAGTTTCCCAATTCTGAAAGCTCCTCCTGTCGCCACAGTTGAAAAGTAGCTTTCAGCTGTACGTTTCTCAGAAGAAGATTGTGTTGTCTCAGCTCTTTGTTTCTAAGTTCAGGTGTTGCTCACCTGGATTTGCCGCTCAGTGTCTGGGCCTGTCTTGCTTTGGGCTAAGAGTTTGGTCTTGTAAGCAGTTTTGTAGGCCTTCAGGTTCCTGCGATGGCCGTGGATGCTTGACCACGCCCACATGCGACTGACGCGCCGAATGTGAACCTCCATGATGCTGTTGATGCTGTACTTCCACCTGATGCAGAAGAGATGTGTATACTTTAACTCTTCATGTGAGGGGGTACGGTGGGGAGGTGGTTAACAACAAACATGGGAGTGTAGATAATGGACGGATACATGTATTCATCATGACCAGGAGCAGGGCTCTGCTACCTGCAGCTCCACAGCCACATCTTTTATCTCTCCATGGAGGCTCTCTGGCTGAAGTAAAATAAAATAGTCATTTTTTAAAGTAAGGGTTACTTAATTAGCATTTATTGTGTGAATGCTTTAAAGCATTCACACTGTAGTGATTCTCCTGCTCCTTTCTGCATGTTTTTCAGCACGTAAAAACTCAATCACACTTTCAGCCATTTCAGCAATCTTACTATCAAAACATTCAGCTTGTTCAGGACATTACTGCTTGTATTTTTGGTATTCATAAGCTTTATAGTATTTGTAATATTGAGCAAATTATGTCCCATAGGAAATAAATAAGAAAGTCTTCCAATTTCAACATTTTAAGTAGATTAGCAACAAGTCTTTAAATATATTCATGAAATATATTTTTATCTTTTAAAGTATTATTTGAAAAAAAATGGAGTTTAGCTAAAATTTTAGCAACATGGAAATATTTTGGACTAATTTGTCACCTACTGGGGTTTTAAGGTTAATTTAGAGTTTAGCTTCTATTTTAGCAACAGTTTAACATTTTTGACTACTTTAGTTTACTGAGGAATGTTAGACTATTTTAGAGGTAAGCTAGTAATTAAGCATCGAGATAGCTTTTTCTGAGGCAATTTGGCCTGTATTGAGTTTTTTATGCCAATTTGGAGTTCAGCTAATATCTTAGCAATATGCTAACATTTTAGGTTAATTTGTTATCTACTAGGGTTTTTAATCTAATTTAGATTTTAGCTAATGTGTTAGCAACAGGCCAATGTTTTGACTAATTTAGTTTACTGCAAAAGTTTAGGCTATTTTGGACTTCAGCTAGTAATTAAGCAACAAGTTTGTTTTTTGGCTAATTAGGCATCTACTAAGGTAAAAGGTAACAACATATAAAAATAAATAAATGAATAAAAAACATTTCACATTTTGAGAGATGCTAGTTTTTTATATTTTAGCTTTTGTTTGTGCTTAAAAGATATAATACATTTTTATTAAAAAAAAAGAAGGTCCTGAATGCAAATTCAAATTTCTTAAAGGCTAAAGTAAGACTATGCGGCTCCTTCTAGGTTTTGATGAGTAGAAAAAAAAAGCCAGAACGGCTCTTTTACTGTTAAAGGTCGCCGACCCCCGACCAAGAGTGATAAAAGTCTGCTTACTACAGACTCGTGAGGCCTCTCCACATGGACAGAAACTAATCAGATTCCTCAGAAAAAGTATTGTACCACAATATTGTGACATTGTACCACTTGCTTACTTTAGAATGTGACAGCTTTTCCGTGTGTCTAACTTCATTGAACTATCACTAGTTTGTGAATGAGTGTTTGTGAGGCAGACTTGTGCTTTTTATTTCTAGGTTGTCTGTTTTGCTCCTCTATGCAAGCTTGGATAGAATCAAACAGCTGTTGACACAAACGTTCACATTCAGCTGCATGCAGTGAGAATGGACCCAACTAACCAAGTCCTGGCATTCTTCAGAACAGGGACCTCAGGTCTGAACATCCTGTAAGGAGCGTTCTTCACCATGCGGTCGATGGACTCCAGCAGCTCCACCATGTTCAGGTACTGCAGAGACACAGAGTACAGAGCGGTCTGGCCTGGCTCTGCTCACCCTCGCCTTAGCACCGACTCATACCTACCTGTGGCTTTGTCATTTCTAGAGCAATGTTCTGGACCTCTAAGTGAA
This sequence comes from Oryzias melastigma, assembly GCF_002922805.2. Classification (NCBI taxonomy): domain Eukaryota; kingdom Metazoa; phylum Chordata; class Actinopteri; order Beloniformes; family Adrianichthyidae; genus Oryzias; species Oryzias melastigma. The sequence continues at coordinate 754,863 of NW_023416879.1, read as the reverse complement.
GATTGACCTTTGGGGAGCTCAACTCCAGCTCGGCGTTCGGGTTGATGCATATCTTAGCAAAGGCAAAAACTGGCCTGAAGACTGCAGAGAGAGACAGTCATGGAGAGAGTTCCTCTGGCAGGAAGCAGTATCTCATGTGGCCTTTCTATTTTCACTGGGAAAGCCACCTGTTTCTACAACACCTGAAGAGTTAAAAGCTACCATCCCCGTTTCCAGGGAGGAGGACAGATTATGAGACTGAGGGACAGATGCAGCAGCGGGTTTAAGGGGTCTGACAGGACTAAAAAAAAAACAGAAAATGCCTCATGTTTACATGACTGATCCAGTCTGACCCACTGTGGTCCCACTCCACCAGAAAAAAAAAACAAAAAAAACAAAAGCACCTGTATAGACAACTAACAGTCTGTTGGATCACATGATCTAATTACTAACATGACTGCTGGTGCAGACTAAGACTCACTGTACTGATAATGAGGTAACTCTTGCTCTTTAGTGCTGATCCCACCCTTCAGCTTGTCCTGCAGAGAAGAAGGCAAAGGAGGGAAACGTGGTTTCTCCTGGTTCTTCAGTTCACGTCAGAATCAGAGTGTATTAACTTACCACAATGTCTTCCCATGATCCTTTATAGAACATGGGACTTTTGACGTTCCAGTAGGCACAAAGACACTCCAAACGACCGAGCTGGCAGAGATAAAAACACATCAACATTCAAACTGCAGCATAGAAAGCCGTCTCCATCCCCTTCACCATGCAGCATCACTGGTGTGCGGACGCGTGGAATCATTCAGATCATGTTCTGCTTTGACTTTGCAGCTGCTGATAATGAATATACCTCTGAATCTGCAACAAACATGCAGATGGTGTTTCTGAACTCTGAGGGAAACAACAAACATGCATTTGTCATGTTTGTAAAGCAGCAGGTAATGCTACATATTTAATATAACTAAATGATGCAGAGGTAAATACCAGATATAGACATGCTCGAAATCAAGAATGGTCAGGAATGAAGATTTTTAACATTGATTAAGACTTAAAGCCCAGATTAGTCCCACTCACCCATGCACATACACAGTCACTGATGGTGGCTCTGAAGCCATGCAGGGTGCCAACCCATAATCACTGGGAGCACAGTGGGGTTCAGTGACACTTTAGTTCTGCATCTAAATTGAAAGTTTTCTGCTGATCATCACTGGATAAGGGGATAAATTGAGTGTTGCGTTAGTCTGGGGCTATCAGAGCAGACTCTTCCTGGAAGGAGCTGTTGGCATCGATCTTACATCAGCACGTTTCCACCCGCTCGTTTTCGTGGGTATGGGAGGGGCTGCTGCAGACAGTGCAGATTTTTATAGAGGAATACTCTTAAATCCATGAACAGATCAAAATACCGTTTTGAGGTTCTTTATAGTGAGGAATGAACAGTATAATGCATTTAAAACCTCAAAAAGTAGAATTTAAAGTCTTGTACAGGTTGTACTGTCTCTTCAAGCCAGCCAACTGTCAGTTAAATCCATGTGAGTGAGCAGTGTTGACTTTGACTTTATCCATTGGTTCAGAAAGCCATGTTTATGCTTCCCCCTGATCCAAGTGCATTACATCATCATGTTCCCTTAAGCCAAAAACTCAACAGTTTGAAGCTGGATAATTAAGTCGCATCTTTATGGATATGATGACGATCAATCCAATAATGCTTACGTCTACAAAGCGCTACTAGAAAGCAGAGGATGTTTCAGAGTTTAGAAGTCCTCACCTTGTAGATGATCTTTGCTGCTTCATTTAAGATGCAAGACTTCCAGTTTTCATCTGTAGTCTAGAAGATAAAAAGAAAACACGTAAGCAGCTCTTTCACCTGTGTGGAGGTAACCGAGTGTATGATGTAGAAGGTCATACTTGCAGGCTCAGCTCGGACAGGGTGACTCCTATGGACAGGGGCCGCTGTGGGTCTGACAGCTGAAACAGATCACTGCAGCTATGGCATCACACTGGTTTACTGACCACTCACTTCTTCTACCCCAAAACTGTGAGTGTTACAGCCAGAACCTTGGTCAGTACTCACGTCATCTTCATAGCGCAGGTGGATGCTGCTGATCTTCACCTGCAGGTTTTTAATCACTTGAGTGGCCAGTTTTTCCACGAAAGTGTCCTTCTTCTCTGCCTTAGGGTTGTCTGAAACAACCAGGAACAATAAAAGGAGGGATCTAACACCTGAACGGGGGGGGTCGGTCTCAGACCAGGCGGGCAGTATCCTTACAGAGCACGTATTTTCCAAAAAGGTACAAGTTTTTCTAAAAGAATATTACATTCAATATCAGTCATTTGCATTTAAAGTAGCTTGTATCTGAAGGTGTCGTCCATCCGTCCGTCCTCTAAACCAGGGGTGTCAAACTCCAGATTTCAAGTGCCAGCCACCTGGAAACCAAGGTTTTCTGGTTTTCCAGAAATCCTGTCTCACCTGCTGCAGGTGTGTTTGACCAATAAAGATCTTCAACAACAGGTTGGTTGAAAGCATGTAGGACCCTGGCTGTCTGGGCCTGGATTCTGACACCCCTGATCTACGGTAGATCCATCTACACATCTCTCCATCCATTCACCCATTAACTCATACAGCCCTCCATTCTTCCATTTGTCCGTTCATTACTCCATGTATACCTTATCTATCACTATCCGTTCATCAAGATATCTCTCCATCCGTCCTCCAATGTCAACTTACTCCATCCACGTGTTCACACATTCAGCCATAAAGCTTGAAACTTACCTGCTTTGGTTTCACGGCGTTTCAACTTCTTCAAACCTTTTTTATGCTTTTTGAGTTTTTTATGTCCTTTTTGGACTTTGGCAGCATTAAAGAGAGACACAGCAGTTAGAGAGAGAAAAGCCCAAAACAGAGAGACACAGCAAGCAGCAGCAGCAGCACCTCCACATTCTTCTAACAGACTTGACGTCTACAACCCTACTAGCAACCTTATAAGTTTCTCATTTTAACAAACCACAGCAGCTGCGTTTTGTTAGATGAGTTATTAAAGTACTGAGTTATGTCTCATTTCTAAGAACATTCATCTTCTTGTGAAATGTCCAGCAAATGAACACATTTCCCTCTCAAGGCTGCATCACATTGCTGCTATGTACAATTTGCGCAAATTGTACAGAGGAAAACTGGTCATATATATGGGGAAACATTGAGAAAAGTTGTGGTCTCTAAGTGAATTTTTCTACAATAGTATCATGAAAGACTCACGTCTATACTCACTCAGTATAGACTGCTGGAGGGGTGAAAGATCGGCCGATTGGTTTATGTATTTAACAATGACTATTTATTTTATTCTATTATGGATTTTGTTTTTACGCCATAGAAATAGCTATATTGAGCTATAAAAATGTCCATATCTCTCACCTCTACCTTCAGAACTGAACTTTCTTGTTTTTCTTATGAAGAGTTTACTCCATTTTACCAGTAAAATCTTTAGTAATAGTTCTTTTGTTATAAGTACTGGAGTAGTTTTCTTGTCCACTTCTTCATGTACATAAACTACAGTTTGTAGTCCAAATAAACAAGTAAAAAGTGAAGCGTTATAGTTAGGGTGTGGTATTTGAATAAGCAAGGAGTCAGCTCCAATAACAGTCTGTGCGTGATAAGGCTCCTCCCCTGCTTCTTGTCAGCTTTCTGCTGCACCTGCATTTATGATAACAGCTGATACTAAAACAGACGCCATTGCTTAGCTGAGTTAGGAGTTCAGGGCTGAGGTGTGTGTATGTTTTTGTGTATTTTACCCTTGCAGGGCTCCTTGTAAACAACACTTTCCAGATTGAACAGCAAATCTCCAGTGTTTGACGCTGACAGCAAACGCAGCATGAACAGGAAGAACAGCATGTTAGATCCACACAGCCACTCACAGGATGTGCTCAAACTGATCTGCAAAGATCACTCTGACAGCTCCTGATCCAGATGACGTGACTGAAGCTACCGTCTCCACAGCTCATCTTCACATTTCCTGCTAATCTACGGAGCATTTTTTTACCGTTAGAAGTCTTTAGGACTCATAAGTATTGATCAAAATCCAGCAGAGAGGAAGAGATAAACTGATTCAGTTTTCTCAAGCAATGTTTAACCAGAGTGAGGGTAGATGGTAGGGTGTGATGATTCATGTTAACCTATCAGCTTAGCTCATAATTTGTGGTCGCTGATAAAAGTTATAGTCGATATTGAAAATGAAGGGGATTTATGTGGGGCTGCTGTCAGTCTGAATGGAAGGTCAGGAAAAGCACGACCCTTTGACAGAGTCATCCATCCATAAGCAGAGGGAAGACAGAAAAGAAGGAAGACAGAAGTACATAAAAGTGAAGCGGGTGAACTGGACTCACTTCTGCTGGCGGCCATCTGCAGGACCTCCTCGATGCGCTGCAACTCCTTATGCTTTGCCTCCTGCTGGTAACGCTCCTCCTTCGATGCATCGTACTTGACAGCTGAGGAGGCGGGAAGCACCAAGAAAGAGATGAGTTGGGTAAGAGGAACTCAAGTGGAGGAGTGAGGTTCCAGGGAGAAGAGGTGAACGACAGCAAATGAGAGGGATTCAGAGAAATAAGAGATGCTGAAGTTCTTTGCGTGAGAGAGAACGATGAATGGGATCAGGAATCAATGTATCAGAGAAGCAGCTCAAGCTCAGTTTTTGAAAATAAAGCTCAAAAATTCCGACTGCACTTTGCACTTTCACAGTACTGCCTGAAAGAGGTACAAAAACATGGACAGGAATATATCAAAGTGTTACAAAAACTGATCCAACAGCCCTAATTGTTTAAAATAATTGTGCTTTTTTTTTTTCTATTTTAGGCAATGTCACTCTATAACTGAATGTAATACAATCATTACAATATTTTATGCACAACAATAAAACTGATTTTAACAAAGATTTCAAAGTTTAGAAATTATAGAAATTATAGAAAAAAATGTACATTTTTAAGGTATTATATATGCATGTAAAAGTAGAACAAAACATAGAGAAAGGTAAGGGACTGTACAACACTAAAGCTTTCAGGGAGCATCAACCGCGTGAATGGATTTACAGATCCAGATGGGGAGAACGGATGCCGTCAACATTTGGCAAAGATGCGTGGGTCTGGGTTCACCCGATGGAAAGTCTTTGAGCCACCTGCAGGGGGCGTCAACTGCCACAGATTTAGAGGGTGTCACTTACTGGCTCCAGGAACCACCAGCAGGTACAGCCCATCCATGGAGGCAACCACCGCTTCATTGTAGAGGTTCTTCCACGGGATCTTCAGTGTCAGCTTCGCTGAAAGACAAGTTTTAGAGCACGGCACAACACGGCGTCTTAGAGCACGGCACAACACGGCGTCTTGGAGCACGCCACAACACGGCGTTTTAGAGCACGGCACAACACGGCGTCTTGGAGCACGCCACAACACGGCGTTTTAGAGCACGCCACAACACGGCGTTTTAGAGCATGGTGTAACACGGTGGGAGTTGGCTCATGATCTCAAAGCAGGTGGGATCACAAACACTAAGAAAACCATCAGTTTATGCCAAAATGGTTTAACGTCTTGCTAAAGAAGCCTTGCCTGAAGTTTGCTAATGAACACCTTCATGGTTCAGAGTGATTGGAGAAGCTGCTGTGCTCAGATCAGACCAACATGGAGCCATGTACCATCAAACCCTGAGTGACATCCTCTGGTTCTGCGCTTCTCACAGTGGGTAAAGACCCACTGTGAGAAGCAGCACTCACGGCGAGGCCTCCTTTCAGTACTGAGCTCCTCATTTGTAGAATAATTGTCTAAGAGTTTCTGCCTTTGCGGAGATCTTTAACTGTTAATTGAAGACACATCTTTTAACTCAGCTTTAAAATAACTAAATTAATCAAATTATTTATGCATTTATTGGGCTTTTAAGTAAATTATGGCTTTATTGGCTTCTCAGTTGTTCATCTTTGCATGGTCTGTTAATCTTTGCAGATTAACAGCAGCCGTGGTGCAGGGGTAGGGGGGTCAACTCCTAATCAGAATTCCAGGTTTGATTCCCGCTTTGCCCGCCCATGTGTGTCAAAGTATCCTTGTTTTAGTACCAGCATAACAAAAATCTACTTTTACTCCAGGTGAAAACTCAGCTTCATGACTATTTGTCTTCTTAGTCCTTCTCGGGAACCAAAAATGAACAGATTTGTGATCATTTCAGTATTCTGTATAATTGTTTATTTGTATTGAATCATTTCTGTTAGTAGTAAAACAGACAGTTTGATGTAAAAAGAAAACTTACTTGACCTTAAAATACCATTAATTCATTATGATGAGAAAAAAAATGAAAAAAATCGAAATCGTGACTTTAAGACTGATTTTAAAATCAAATTGAATTGTGGCTTGACTGAATCGTTACATCCCTAGGATCTACAGGCACTAAAGTCTGAAAAATGCTGTTCATTACAGCAAGTGGTTTAGTGCCTGCGTTACAACATGTCAGGGTGGATGTGGGTGAGAATAAATGCCCATGTGTCTATTTCAGCCCGGAGTAACAAAAGATGAGACTTTGTGGTTAGGACAGGCTTTGCTCTGTGACAGAAGAGAATACTCACCGATCTGACCAGCCTTCACCTTGAAGGGAATATCAAACTCGCTCTGGAACACAAACACATCAAAGCTGCTTCAGCTTCAAACATCAAAGAAACTTAAAGACAAATGAATCATGTGTGAAGCAGACATGCTCTGTTTGCACTCGGATCTCCGGGGGTTCTGCATGTTCATTTATGTTTCAGGTTCTAATCAGAACAGGAACCAGAGATCTGTTCAGATCAGAATAGGATCTGGGTTTAACAGAACAGTCAGCACCACTAGCCTTAGTAGTGAAAGCAGAAGTGATGCGAGGCCGGAGGGGGAGCCAGACCTGCACACAACCCTACAGTACCAGGTCTGACCCGGGTCTCTGAGAGGACTCGTGCACCGCCTCACCACGTCAGGCACTAAGCAGTCATGTGGTCATGTGATCAGGCTGCAGAGGAGCAGGGAGTGGAGGGGGAGCCAGGGCGATTGTAGCTTTAGAAAGGTCACATGATCACATGATGGATTTAGTGCACCTGTTCCTGTAAGGTTTTTGTGAATGGAGAGGGTGGGTGGGCAGGTCCCAGTATCTCAACTATCACATTTACCTGGAATGATTTTAAAAACCTTAAAAGTTTTTTTTTTTTTTTTTTAACAAGACTTTGTTGGCCGAGAGGAATCGATTTATTTTTACGTTGAACGACTCCGTATCTCTGATGACTGGCCAAGCCTTGCAGTGATCTTCAGGACTTACCAGAGCATTTTCTTTCACCTTCAGGTTCTCCAGGACAACATTTCCTGTAGACAAACAGGAGTAGTGAGTGAGAGCATCAACCCGCCCCAGAGACCAGAAAATCAAGAAGGACTGATCTTCATCCCTGAGGATCTGTGCTCCAAAACGGTTGACACATGACACCCATGTGATTAGTGGGAGAGAACACTTCGTCTGGCTTCGTCTTAGTTTCTGGAGTCTTTGTGATGCATTTAGAGGTTTGTGCTCTTTTCACCAATGCTTTTTCAGGACTGAAGCGTGACACCCAGAGCAAACCGAGTGGATCGCAGAAATGTGCCTTTGTGCACAGAAATATAATAACCAAGCGCATTTGAATTCTGACGAAATATGACACGTAACCCTCATGCTATCCTCTGCATGTTTACATTAAAGTGGGTCATCTGGATCCCAAAAGAACTTTTTATTTCAAGGATTTTTTTTATCATCACTGGTGTCTGTGGCAGGTTAAATTAGATTACGAGATTAAATTAAAGACATTACTTCCAGGTGACAAAACAATGAGGGGAAACATTTCTGTGTGCTAACAAGAAACTTTGGCTTCATTCACTTCCTCTGCCAGTTCTCAACACTTGTGTGTTGTTGCTGCTGAGAAAGAAGTTGCAAGTTAGATGTAAAGACATGAGATCACCCACACTCATTTTAGTTATTCAGGTAATAACAGGCAGGTGTCCAATCAGAGAAGTAAAACCAAAATGCTGAGCTTTTTCATTCAAACAGCAAATATGTCTGGAGCCTCCTGGGCCTTCTGCTAGCTGCTGAAAAACTACTGCTAGTTACTCGTGTGGTACAAGTGTCCAGAGCTGCACGCCACCAGGTGATTTTCCATGAGCAGCGAGAAGGCGGGCCCTACAGCAAGGGAGGCAGTACAAGGAATGTGGGCTGACAGGCAGGAGCAGGATGGCCACATGTGTGCTACACATGAACATACCAACAAGCTAGTGGGATCTACTGGTAACTACGTTGTAGTGGTAGTTCAAACAGGTTAGTCATGTCTGCGAAAAAAAGTTCTGAAGTTAACTGTGCTTTGATTTTTCTACAGTGAAAAGTGTCAGGATTGCAGTTTCCATCTGCCATCCCATTTTCATATTGTTTCAAAATAATTGAGCCCCCTTAACTTAGATAAGGGACTCGATTGGAGGAGTGACACAACGAGCTGTGGCTATAAAAATGGAGATTATAAACCTGAGAAAGCAGAATGAGACAAACTCAAACATTTTGGGAATTGAAGGCTGCTCACACCCAAATCACTAAAACCATCAAAAAATGTTTTCATTTTGATTTAAAGGGGCCATACCATGAAAATTCTACTTTTTGAGCTTTTAAGTGTATTCTACTGTTCATTCCACACTATAAGGAACACCCAAAGCGGTATTTTGATCCATTCACGCATTTCTGAGTAATCCTCTAAAAACCTGCTCTCTCAACAGCAGCCCCTCCCATACCCACGAAAACAAGCGGGTCCTCACGATCTGATGTCACAGAGTGAGACCGCCCTTTTCAGGAAGTGTCTGCTCTGATGGCTCCGCCCCCAGTCTAACACCAACACTCAATTTCTTCATAGAGCTAGTGGTGATCAGCAAAAAACGTTCATTTTAGATGCAGAATACCATTTATCTTCCAGTTGTGTCCTGTCTTCAATAAATTCCAGCTCAAACAGGTGTTTGTTACTGTAGGCGTTCTCAGTAGTGTTTTAATTATGATTATGAAGTTTTTAACCCAAATCCCACAACCTAAATGTCTTAAAAAGCCTTTTTTCATGTAGATCTGAAGCCTGCATTTGCAAAATCTCAACTGAGGGGGCGTGGCTTTTGGAGCTGAGCCGAGCTGCTCTGTCTCGGACACCCTCCCTCCCAACCCCCAACCAGCCATGGTAGCTCTGTGTCTCACTAGCGTAAATCATCACAGCTGCTACATAAATGTCCAGCTGTATGGTCTTGAGCTGGATGTCAGCTGGGACAAGGAAGTGAAGATCTTCATGGAACAAACTTTCATTGATTTACAATCCTTTCCAACTGCGGTCAAATGAGCCGCCGTTCACATTTCCGTGGTCACATCAAGAAGCTCCGTGGAGTCTGGTGGAGATTTTCCAGCGTTCTCAGTCCTGCTACCGTAAGTATTGGATGAAACTCACACCAAAAATCCAGTGATGCTGATTTGACCACAGAAATGTGAACGGCGGCTCATTTGACTGCAGTCAATGTGAAGATACCATCTTCTCTTCTCCAGAACCTGAACTAGACACTAGGAACAGATGAGGGTTTAGTGCATGTGCAGCAGAGCTGTTGATGGAAAGAAGATCATTCATTCAAACAGAGTCTGTCCAAGACACTTTGATTGATTTAAAAGGAGAAATACTCGGAAATGTAAAATCAAAATGATTTCTTATTACATTTGTTCTCTTTCAGAAGAAAAATGACACACAGACATGATAAAAACTCTAAAAACAGGATCTTCATCAGAGGGGACTTTAAGAAAATCATGGTACTCCCCCTATAGGATTTTTTGTTTAGTTTTTTAACAAAACCCAGAAATTTAGCCCAAACACAGACAGAACTTTTTTTGACAAAAAATGTTGGTTTAAAAGATAAAAAAAAAAAACAGGATGAAAATCTACAAGAATTACCCTAAGAATAAGTTCACTTCCGTTTGTCATGGCTCACCCACGCAGGTCAGGTGTGGACACGCAGGTAACCCTAACCACAGAGCACTGCAGCCCTAAAAACAACACAGTAGCCGCGCGTGCTTTCAGCTGATAAGGCGCATGCGCACTGCCTTGCATCACACCTGACGTTTAATCCAAACAGTCTGTTCACCTGGACACTAACACTCTGATCCTGCTGCAGACGTCCTGCAGCGACCAGCGGTCAGACTGACCGTAAACGGTTCCGGAAGTCCACGGTGGACGGAGTGGTTTTCACCCCCCCCCCGGAAGACAACGTGACATTCGCTGTTACTGTCCTGCGCTGAGATGCAGTTCAAGTCTCACCAAAGCACTCCACGTTAATTAGACGATGACATTCATGCCGAACGGAGCGGTGTTCCCGAACCTTCAGAACCTTTACCAGAACATGTCGGTAACTTAGTCCGTTCTGAGGAAAACTCGGACGCGCCGCGCTTGTAAACGCAGTCCGGACCGTCTGCTAGCTGCAAGCTTAAGCTAGCGGCGGAGCTCACCTCCCCAGATCCCGATCTTCAGCTGGGACTTGTCCAGGTTCTCCACATAGTCCCCGATGAACCTGTTCAGCGTGTCGCTGAGCAGGGCCTCGAAGACCATGGCGGCTCGCTCCGGAACGGCTCGCAGAGACGTTCGGACCGTGTGCAGGAGAGCTCCGCGGCGGGGGCAGTGTCAGGTCCCGGCCGGCTAACAGCGCGTTTAAAAGCAGCTCCGTCAGGTGAGTCACATGCGGAGGGAGTGTCTTTGTTCTACCTCATGACACCCCTTCCCGAGGAGTTGGACCAGCATCCTCCGTCAGCCTCTAACAGCGGCAGTGGCGGGTTTCTGCCACTTGCAGCAGTGTGGTGCCGGAGCCCCGGGCTGGATTTCCTCTGGCCGTGCTTTGGCAGACTGACAACTGCGCACCCAGGAAGTGAAGGTGCTTTTGGACCTGCTGCGACGCCTCATGAGGTGCACGTGCTCTCACCTGCTCTATCTGCTGCTGTTCAGCGTGGACGAGCGACTAGCCGACCGTGCATGATGTGACAGCCAGCACCGGTCCTGGCAAAGGCGAACTAGGCGGCCGCCTAGGTCACCATCTGCTGGAGGGGGCGCCAAATCTCAATAATTGTATATCATTATAATTTTTGTTAAACAGTATGACGCACCACTCATTTCATGTAAAAATATAAAAAAGTAATAATTAAAAATTATCAATAAAATAATTCAAAATTTTGAAGTAATCACTAAGTCTCCAGTGCAGCGCCCCTCCCTTCTTGTTGCTCCTGCTGTCTAAACTGTGTTGGGGAGGAGAGGGGTGCGCCATGTTGCTGCTTTTAGTCCTTCTTTAAAACTTTGAGGATAAAAAAGGGAAGATGAGGAAACACAGGCTCAAAGCAGAGGTTTGTGGGATCAAATCAGGATCTGCTTACAGTGATATAAAATAAGGTTGAAAATTTAAAAAACAGGGATTGTAAATTTTATAGCAATTTTAACAAAAAAAACACATTGAAAAATTGAAATAATTATTGAATTTTTGGATAAAAATTAAAATAAAAAAAAAAACTCCAACTGTTACCATTTTAAAAAAGTTGATTTGTACTTTCAACTTTTGTTTTTTTTTGTTTCTCTCATTTTTCCTTCAGTTTTCTTTTTTTCAGTTTCAATTCAGATTTTTGAGATTTCGCTGCTGAGCTGATCCTAATTTTACATGGGGGTGGGGCTTTGAGCTTATTTGCTACTGGGACATGTTTCCCATGATCCCTTTAGAGGTAACGGTGATGTGACGTCTTTTCTGCTGAAGAACGTTGTCGAGTCCCCTCTGTCCCCCCATGGGGAACATGTCCCGGTAGCCAATGAGGTTTGTCTGCTCTGCTTATACAAAATTGCTTGGAAATTCACTCCCCTCTGCATTTTGGTCAAAAAAAGATTGATTTAACTGGTGATCTAGTGTTTTTTTTTTCTCAACTCTTTCAACAGTTGGAATCCCCTACTTCCTTTGTGAACATTGGCAGATCGGTGGTGCAGTTAGTTAGCACGTTGGCTTTTAACACAAGAGTTTCCTGGTTAGATCCTCCGCTGGGACATCTGGATCTAAGACCCTGTGGGGGGGCCAAATTAATTTTCTGCCTAAAGCGCCATGCAGCCCAGGGCTTGGCCCGGTGACAGCCCCATTGTGGCAAACAAAAGCTATCACAAATCAGCAAGGGAAACTGACCCCTCGCTTACACCGCTAGCCTCACGGCTTCGTTGCGTCGCGGGAGTGGACTAGCTACAGCCGATGGCTTACACCGGCTGCGGCTCCAGCCACAGCCTGTGAAAGCTCAGCCCAGACAGAGTAGTGCTGGATCTCTATGATCAGCTTCTCGTTGTCCATGGTTATGACTGACAACGCTGTGCTGCAACACACTTTGAGTAACCCGAAAATGACGTTATGTTTACGACACGCTGAAACCGGCGAGTTCAGCGGAAAGTTTGTTTTAATTTGAAAATATACCGGATGCACTTTAAATTCACTCGCGTGGTTTCCGGTTTAAGTCGTGAATAGCCCCAACTTCACAGAAAGTGATGACGATCAGCTGCAGCGTCAGTCAAAATTTGAACCAAACGAAACGGATTCGCAGCGACACAGAGGTCAGTCCGCAGACGCAGGACCTGAACGCCTGCAGTGGAAGTTTCTCTCGCTCTTTTAATGTTACAAAAAGACTATGGCGCACGCAACTGAGCTGTGACGCTAGCGGTGTAAGCGAGGGGTGAGGGGGACCTGGCTGCAGACCAGTATGCGTCCAGACATCATTTGCCAGATGCAGAGAGTGGATTAAAATAGTGTAAGACAATGATAATTGTTTTATTTCTTTTTTAAAATGATACAAAAAACTGTTCAGATTTATAAAACTGTTAACCCTTTTACATTGCAGCTGGAGATGGGATTTATGGTTCGTTTTAGGGACTCAAATCTTTTGGATCAGTTCCTGTCAAAGAGCTGTTCAAAAGACTGGCACTTTTGGCTCTTTTATATAAATTCACAGAAGCTAGCCTGGAGTTTATTCATTTATACTTGAAATAATCACAGGGAGGGTTGATAGGCTCAAATCTGGATCAGAATAATTCAAGTTCAGATTTACAAAACAACAATTTTTTGGAGCCATTAGACGAGGAAGGGATAATACCCGACAAAGTGTGCGTTATGAGAAATTAACGCACGACGCGGAGGCCTAAACCGTCCGAGGCGAAGCGGCCTCCGTGAAGTGCGTTAATTTCTCATAATGCACTCTTTGGAGGGTATTATCCCGCTTATACCATGGTCATTTACAAAATAAATAAACATTCAATCAATATTTAGTACTTTATTCTTGTTATTCCTTTGGTTTAGCTAATTTTTCACAAAAAGCGGACTATTTGATCCGTGATGCGGTTTGTTGTCATGGTGATATGGAACACAGCATGAAGCCTGAAGCCGTTACAGACCTCAGCTGCAGCGGTAAAGTGTCGCTGTTTTGAAAGAAAGACCCGGACAAATTAGGATATTTTTCTTCTTTTTCTGACGTTAATCCTTCAGTGAGCAGCTAGAACATATTCAGCTTCTGTCTGTGTTTCATTTCACGGCAGGTTCGCTCTTCTGAGCTGCTCTAAAAGCAGAAACTCCCTCTTGTGGTGAAACAGAAGACTGCACCTTTCATGTCGAGTGTTGTTTTATGAGAAGGAGAATAACCAATTTGTCATGATTAATTTACCTTACAAATAGAGGAATATAAATGCTGGTTGCTACAATAAGTTAAATAAAGCATCAGTTCAGAGAGAAAGTTCATCCATTACTGCTTGTTTTGTCCAGACGATGAAGGAAAAACGTGTTTTAAAGAAGCCTGCGCAGTGATATCGAACGTTTGGTCTGTGTGACCGGAACTTCTTTTTTAGGTGTGCGTTATTACTGTGCATTATCACTTTTTAATGCACACCCAGCAGCCAATCAGAATCGAGTATTCACCCAGACCATGGTATAATTTAGTTATGACACACGTGTTATATCTAGTTATTGTAAAAAATAAAAATGTTAACATTGTACAATAACATGTAACTTTTTAAAGTAATTAGATTATGACAGTGGCATATTTTCCAAAAGGTTATAAAAAATTTGGGTTTATTTTAATCTGACAGCTACAAGTTCCTTTCAAAATAAAATTCGATATCAAAGTAGCACATTTATTTGCACCTCCTAACATGTTATTCCCTCGTTTAATTTCTTTAAAAAAAAACTTCTTGAAACCCACTTTTATCGCCAGGCATTTGACACAGCATTAGATGGTTGGTATTGTTTTAGCTCTGTTTTTATCTTGTGTTTTTAATCCTTTTACGTCACTTATTTATACTTTTTATCTGTAATTCTTTTTAATATTTTATCTGTTGTTTTTTTTGTTCTTTGAACTTTTAATGTTTGACCAGGGTCATTTAAAGGCTCTATATGAATTAATTAAACTCAAACTTAAAAAACTTTCTTCTGAACAGAAACTATGGGTACTGCTGTACAGCAGAAGTTAAGAACATGTGCTTTAAACTTGATTTAATAATGAACAATTCTGACAATATTTTACTCAGTCATCTGACACGAGTGTATTTTGGAGGATTGATAACACACATGAGGTTTCTTGATTTAGTGTCATGTCAGGAGTGGTTGAAACAAGTTTATGATACTATTATACGATCATCTCACTAAAAAATAAACTTAAATACAGTAACAACATGTAAATAACAAACCCTATGCGGTACACAACAAGAACCTAATCCGGATGCTTTGAAGCTCCAATGAAAAGCTTCTGGTGAAACATTTGAACAAAAGATTTTATTAAAACAGAAGTGCGCCCCTTCCCCCACCCCCGGCTGTTGCCTGTGCTGCAGTTACCTGCATGCACTTCGTCTTTCTCCTTTGTCCCCACCACCACCTGCCGCATGGCTGGCTACACCCATGCCGAGTCGGCGACCCAGAAAGGCTGTCTCCTCTTATATATTCATGGAGGTGCTCCTGATTGGCGTTCACAATCTATATGTGCATTTGAAGTTAAAAGGATGAGCTAGTTTGAGATTTTATGTGGTATTGAAATCAAGCCAGCTTCCTATGCTTGGGCAGTTTGACCAGCAGATGAAGGAACAGAACGACAGGCAGAGCAAGAATCTGTAGAACAGCAAGTTTTAGAGTTTTTTCATAAAAAAGGCGCCACTGTCAATAGCAATGACATCGAAGCTTGCCACCCCCCCCCACAGAAAATGAGAAACAACTCATCCGTAATAATGATGCGGTTCACAAACAGGAAAAATAAAAATTCCCTCATGAAGCAAGGGAGAAAACTAAAGGGAACAAACGTCTACATAAATGAGCATCTAACCAAGAAAAATGCAGACATCGCAAGAGAAGCTAGATTTCTCAGAAAAGAAAACCAAATACAATCAACGTGGACAACAAACTCCAAAGTTTTTATTAAACTAAATAGCCCGCCTGAACAAGCAAAAGTAATAGCAATCAAAGAAATCGAAGAACTTGATAAATTTAAATAGAATACAACTATGATGTGTCATACGGTCGGCACACACCTTAAACAAGAAAGAAAATATAACAAACCATGGACATAGACATTGATCCAGATGTCAATTTTTTCAATTTTTTGGAAAACCACTGCAGTTATTTCACAGAAGAAGAATACAACAGAAATACATTTCCTAACCACAAACTCTCAATCATATATTTTAACAGCAGAAGCTTATATGCAAATCAGCAAGGTATAGAAGAATACTTGCATCAATTTAACAAACCTTTCAAAATAATCGCAATATCAGAAACCTGGCTGAAACCAGGAAAGGGCTTACAATTCCAAATCAAAAACTATAATTTTCATTTCGTGAACAGGAATAATAAACAATACTACTAAATCTTGTAGTAAGAAACAATACAACAAAAATCAGTGGATGACAAAGAGACTAATTAATGTATGCAAAAAAAGAATGGTTTATACAAACAATTTTTAAAAGATAGAACTGT
>NW_023416879.1:719907-735180 GCF_002922805.2 Oryzias melastigma | reverse complement strand
CTTGTAAAAAGTGATGGGAAAACTCAAGAATTTCTCTTCTACTCACTCCTTTTCAAGCACATTGTTTGCTTTACTTGTATATTTGTATTTTTAGATTATTATGCTTATTTTGCATTTTTGTACTTTTAAATTCTTGTGCTTGTATTTTGAAATTCTTATTTTATTTTCATTTTGTGTTTGTGTTTGAAACAAAGAACAATAAAAAAAATGTGAGCGTATGAAAATCAAGTTAAAAAAATAATGAAACAAAGAAGGGATCCCTGCCGACCATGCGTCCATCCGCATCGTTCACGTTAATTAGCCGTACAAAAGATTCGATTTGTTCATGAGCGTCACATTTCTAATTGGAGCTTTAGCTTCAGTGTGTACTTTACTTCAAGTACTGTAATTTTTCATCCCTTAACGCGATCAACATGAATAGCGATTAGCTGAAGATGTGGAAATTGATAGCTAAAAACACTGAAGCTGAAATCCCTGAAGTTGAGAGCCATCTAAAATATTGGCTAAATGCCAAATTAGCCTAAGAAGCTAAAGAAAAAAAAATAGGTTAGTCAAAATAGCTAACTGAAAACATAGCAAAACTTCAAAGTAGCCTAAAAAACAACAAGAACAAAAAAAAAACTAAATTAGCCAAAACAGCTAGCATGCAGCTGAAATATCTGAAAAATCACTCCTAAACAACCTAAAAAGTCTTTGTAAATGCTAAAATAATCCAAAAAGGAGGGCCGGATCCAGCCCCTGGCCTTGACTTTGACACATGTGAGTTACAGTATGTCACAGGACATCGTAGGTTTTGAGACGCCTCTGAATGCTTTAAAGCTTATAATAAAAAACTGAAAAAAACATATCGGTTAGGGTTGCCAGTTAAATGAGTCATTTTTCGGCAAAAAAAAAAAAAAAAAAAAGTATTTTGGGCATTGACTGTATATCAGAACTGAAGTGAGTGACCCCTCCTCCCTTGTTTTCCAAACAGGAAGTACCTGCTGGTCCAGAAGAGCTGAAATCCTGTAGACTTCCATCGAGAAATAAACAATTACGCAGTTATTCTGTACCCGAGGAAAGATTCTTGCTCTGCCACATCTGGTCTTGATAATCCTACACTTGTTTCATAATATTTTTGCTGTAGTGCAAGTTATTCAAGTTATAAACTGACCAATCAGATGCCTAAATAGAAGTACGTTCATAGCATTTAATGGTCAGATTCTCCTCAGCCCGTTTACAGTGGAAGAGGCTTGGCCTTCTAACATGCTCACTACTGATGGAGAGAGTCGCTGCCATAGAGATGTAGACTAAGACCAACATGGACCAATCAGAGCTTTCTGAGGATGTCTGTTTACAACATGGCAGTGGACATATCACAGAAAAATTACGACTGAATTGATTTCATTTTGTTGAAACAGGAAGTAAGTTATTTTCTTTGCATGATTTCTCACTCACTCAACCCAGATTTCATATAGTCACTAGCTACGTTTACATGGCTACAAGTAATTGGAATAAACACCTGATCAGAATAAAATTGTGTCATGTAAAGATGCCATTCAGAATACTCTGGCCCGATCAAACTAATTCGGGTTCAAAGCTCATCAGCACGCTCATGAAGGAGATGCACCTGCAGGAGAGATAGTTAGAGCGTCAGGTGTAACAACGACATCAACACGAAAACATGAAAAACTGAAAAAAATAATACTGAAAAAAGATAATATTTCTCACAACTTTTCCTCAACTTTCTCCAGATCAGATCAGAACATCACTGCAGAAGAAACCAGATCAGCTTCACAAAGATAAGATATTTGCTATCTTTATATAACAACCTTTACTATGATTACAAAGGTTCTTAATATTTTTTCTTTTTGCTTTGCACATTTTAATTAGTATTGCCATGCTTTGGTTTCCCGGTGATGGCGATTGTACAACTCTTCAGGACGTGCGTGGGAAGGGAAGTCACTTCACACAACATGCACTTTTACTCAACTTGAACAGGTGAGCACAGAAAATGGCTTTTCACAGTACAGATGTATAATTTCTAGAACTGTCAGGCGATTAAAAATTTCAATCACGATTAATCGCATTTTGTCCCGAGTTAACTTGCGATTAATCGCAAATTAATATGTGGCCTTTTCTTAGGAAAAAAAATTGTGCTTTGTGGAATTTAGCAGTTCTACATTAATTATGAAAACAAGAATGGTAAAATTAATAGTTTTCATCAGAAATACTTTATTTTGTAACATTGTATTGAGATAAACTTTCTTAACAATAAAAGGCTGTAACATAAAATGCCTAACAAAAGCCCAAGTGCAAGTGAAGGGCATTTTAAATTCAAAACTTCAATCAACGTTCAGTAAAATAAAATAAAAAACATCAAAAATAAAATTTCCATAACACTTTCATGTTCATTTTTTGTCAGGACCAAATCTTTTCCTCCTCTGCTGAACTACAGTAATAAATGAAATAGAGATTTATCATTTCCAATGAACTTTTGTTTTTTAAAACATTAAAGACTGAGAAAAGCGGGATACTCTGTGGATAGTTTGACAGTCTGTTACTGCCGCCGCGTTCTCTGGCTGCAGCTCGATGCAGCGACGTGTCCAGCGGAGCTCACGCCATGAATATGCCGGCAGACAGACCGCTATGCTGGGGCTGGATCACGCTTAAACCTCCAGAACATTTAAAACGTCCCCCGGTGCGCTTGCTGTTCAGAACGTCGGGGGTCCGCAGCTCTTGGGATGCGGCGCCGTACGCGAGCTGGTACCACCAGACGTGGTACTGGACGCGAACCGGAGCCGGGTTAGGGTGCAGGAGCTCTCCAGGTCCTAGCGCCGGGCCGGTTCTAGCTTGCAGCTCGGTGGTTGGAGACCCGCCCGTGATCCAGTGAGAGCAGCCGGTGAGTTAGAGGACGATGAGGGACGCCTGCGCGGTGTGGAAAGGGATGTATGAGAAAATCTGTGATTGATGAGTCAAAAAAATTGTTGCCGTCAAGCACGTGTCAGATTAACGCGTTTTTAACGCGACAAATCTGACAGCCCTAATAATTTCTGCTCGGGCTCAGAACAGCAGCGAAATCTGTCCATACCATGAGCGCGTGGTTTCCCCACCTCCATAAAGTATCGAAGTATTTCATTTAACTAACAACAAACGTCTGACAGGGGGTTATTTGTGTCGCAGTAACTACCTTACAGTATTCTGGGTTGTGGCTGCAGTGTTTTGTGTTGTTTCACTTTAAAGTTGAATGGTAAATAGTTGTTTTATGGTTTTTATCATTTGTTTTAAAGATTTTATCTGGAAGGAAAAAAAAAAAAGCATATAAATATTTTACACATAAAAGTAAAGCAACTTCTTATTTTACATTAGTCATTCATTTTGTGCATACGTTATTGATAATAAGTTAAATAAAAGAACAAAACAATCTAAAGAGAGGTCCAGATGGCTATAAGAGCCAATCCTCATCACTATTGTGAAGTGAACACAATCTGAGATGTGTGAGGAACCGCAGCCCTCCAAAGTCTCGAAGGAGCTATGACGGGAGAGGAAAACATGTTTATAGGTTTCATTTTTTGAAATGCTTTAGTATAATTTTTCTGTGAAGATTATACCTATTTTTGGTTATGTGTAGGATTCTGGAACAACTTAATAGTTCACATTTAGACACACCCTGGGATTGTTACACGTTTTCTGTTAACCTACAAACCGCCGCCGGTCATGTGGAGGCTTACAGCTGTTTGGAGTGAACTAGCTGATTAAGATTGGATTCCAAGACTTTCCCAATTTCAGCTCTTTTGACAAATATGCTAACATGGGGAGACATTTTTTATTGCCTCAAAGCCACCGTAACCAAAACCAGACAAAGCAAGACTCAAAGTGTTTCTCTTCTCTCTTTAATAACTTTTCAAAAACTTAAAAAAAAAAGCTGTTCAAAAACATTGTGCCTGAAATGAACACTGTTACTGTTTGTGTGAAATAAAAAATGTCATTTAAAGGAAAAATGAAGAAACAAAGTTCTTGAACACATAGACAGATATGATTATTCAGTCTCTGCTCACACAGGATTCTCCATGTGTGCTGTAGACACTATTGGTGAGCTAACAATCATGTGGTCTCCATTAACCTCTGTCATCATGAATCTTCTGCCTTGCTCTCCTGCTCCCTGAACCGCATCAGTTCCTGGAAGACCTACACAATAAAAGTGTGCTATCTGTGCTTTGATTCCAGCTTTCATGTCGTTGTCTGGAACTCAAGTCTTCATGTTTGATGGTTTAGCTGTGAGCTGCTCTCCACCACTGCGACAGACTGGCGACCTGTCCAGGGTGTACCCCGCCTTCGCCCTTCAGTAGCCGGGTTAGGCTCCGGCACCCCCGCGACCCCGAAAGGGAAGAAGCGGTCTGGAAGATGAATGAATGAATGAATGCTCTCCACCATGCTGTGGTCTTCAGCTGCTCACTCTGCTCTGCTCTGAATTGTTCATTTTTCAATGTTGTTGCCTGACAGGAAGCACATGAGCAAATGCTCAGAAAACACTTTCATTGATGCTGATTGCTGTAATCAGCTGCCATATTATTGCCGCTCCGCCTGCAGCTGCAGCGGTGCCGGCTCTCGTTTACGCTGAGTGCAGCTGTGATGTCACGAGCGTGCTGCTCTTCAGAGAAGAGGCGCCATGTCTGCAGGAGGAGGAGGAGAAGGATGAAGAGTCCTTGGAGGCAGCAGATTGACAGTAATAGAAAAAATGTGAAGGATGAAGTCAATGTAATGATGTTTAATTGGCAGGACAGAGCCTACCTTTACTGAGCTCTAATGAACCCTCCATCACAACAGCACATGACGTCCATGTCCCTCTCCCTATGGATACACTGCCTCCACAATAAATCACGCCTTCCTTCCAGCGCTGCATGTTGAAAAACATGTTTGGTTTAGACCTTGGTGCCATCACTTGAAATCTTGCCTCATGGTTGATTTTTAGACACTTGAATGAGCTGTTTGAGTTCAGATACTCTAGTTCTGTTCCTGCTCCTGGATGACAAGGTAAACTGGCAAACGGGAATTGCACAGTTTTTGTTGAGTTCTTCTCATCCAGAAGTCCTCTTGAGAAATCTTTTTTTTTTATCTTTTAATCACCATGTTTGCAGCGCTCTCAACCAGCAGTCAGCACTTTTCTTGACAAAGCTTCAAAAATCTGCAGGTTTCATAATGTCTCTATTGACTCCGCCCTGTTTGCTGCCCAGCAGGTGATCAAGCCATTCAGGTCACCTCATCTCGGCCAGGCTGTGGCCAGTCCTGGTTCTGCCTGTCTGTTTGGGAGTTGCCCTGAGGGTTAGTAGATAATTATGACCTGTCTCTGAGAACTTCCTTTAAACCTGGCAGTCGTGTTTTCTGCTGAGTCTCAGCCCCAGCCAGGAATAATCCACACAGTCAAACATGCAGTAAAACAGGTCACCTCTGGAACAGTTGTCACAAATGCCTCAAATGCACCCTGAACGACAAAACAAAAATGAAAGACATATAATTCAGCTTTGTGACAGCATAAAGATGTGTCTTACACTGGACCTGGACTTGCTTAAGTGAGGGAGAAGATGCTATTTTCCTTTGGCTTACTCTGCTTCACTGTAAGAGCTGTTGAACGATCCAGGAAGGTCACGTGATTGTCAACAAACCTGACTCCACTCCACCTCTTTCTGTCTTTGGCCTGCTGGATTGTTTGTCTGCGATCACACTGTGCTGAACTACATCTGGGTCCTCTTGGTCAAACAGAGCCCCATTTTCAGACAAATCAGTCTTTGTTTGGTCCTGAGTTCAGGTGACTTTCACACCCACAGTGACAAGAGGTGTAGGAAAAACAGAAATCTGTGAGCAATGTTATCTCAAAAATGAGACTTGGATGAATTGTTAAATGAGCATACATGATCATATGTTCTAATCCAGTTGCGATATTGTTTATGGGTTTTTTGCAGTCTTTTATAGTCTTCTTTTTACAGAAGACCGTATCCTTCCTGCTTCCTCTGCATGGGAATGAAGATGTTTTGGTCTGTTAGGAACCAAAGAATGGAGCAATGCTGTGTCAGTCTGGATCTGTATCGCTGTGTGGAGACATGTCCATGTTTGCTGTCTCTGTTCTTCTCCACTCTCATGATAATAAAAAAGAAATGTGTTGTAGTTCATACACAGCTTGGTCACCTGATCAGTAAACCAATGATGGAGCTGGCAGCACAGAAGACATCCAAAATATAACTTAGTGACGTGATTTTTCAAAAGACTTGAAAAGGAAACGACCTGTAAAGCTCTGCAGCATTTGACAACTTAGAGGGTAACAGGAAAGTTGCAGGCTGACTCCACCAACAGCGAGGGGTGGGGCTGGAGAACAGGACTGTTATCATTACTGGAGCTGCGGATCGTGACGTGAGACTTCTGAAATGATATGGGACTAAAATGGTTTGGCCAATCATAAAATGTAATACGTTGATTCAGCCTGCACAGATGGCTTTGGACTATATTTTCAAGAATTAAACAAGTTAATTTTTTTTTTCCCATTTTTTTTCATTTAGTAACGATCATCAATCATCATCGAAATAATACTAAATAAACGTAAAACAGTTAATAAATGAAAAGGAGCAGAAAGAAGAAAGCTTATACTATGTGCCCCTTTTGCTAAATCAACAAAATTAAATCAAAATATATCAAACAGGGAAAAATAAAATGATATTTTACATAAATATAAAGGATATATAAACAAAAATACATACACATTTACATAAACAGTTGTCTACAGAAACCCTTATTAAATTCAATTTACACTGGACCTACAAGGTGTAGTGGTCTTAACTCATTAATAACTAATTTGGCAATGACCAGCAAACTTTTAAAGCCTAATTTACAGAGGTCAACAGACAAAAAAGTTGATTCAAGGTTTGGTGACCCTTTAAGTTCTACACTTGTATAAGCTGAAAAAAGTAGCCAGACTTTATGGCAGAGAAGAGGATCTCACACCCATTACGATGCTCTGCCACACCCTCTGACCCCATGAGTGCTGACTCAAGGCACCTTCAACCTGGTGGTGGACATGGACAATGTCCTCCAAAGTCTAAACTGTGAATTTATAAAGAAATGTTCATAGAACCATGTTTTCCCACTGGTTCAGGGGTGCAGCTGCAGGAACCCCACCTTCACAGTTTGATTCTGTTCTGAAACCATGCTCATTAGGGCTGGCATGATAAAATCAATTAATTGATTTGAATCGATTTAAGCTTAATAGATCAATAATCAATTAAAAAATATATAATTTGATTTAGCACATAAACCAAAAGTCTACGAGTTTGATGCTAACGTTTAATGGAATTTCCCAAAGGACGGCTAATGCTAACGCTCAATCGACCTAAACATACATTGCTGACTAAATTAACATCTTTATAAACTCACAGACATGAACTTTTCAAATTCTTATATTTTTTAAAGTAACTGTTTTTGGTCTAAACTAGTTTTTTCCTCATACTGTCTTCTTCTAGAATTAGGTGTAATGCTATAGCGTGATCTCCACCTAGTGTCCAAACTGAAACGTCCTCCAGGAGAAGCAGAACAATGTTTCCAATGTTAATGATCTGAACATTTTAGTTAGAACTTCTCCTTTAGAGAATCCATGTAACACAGGATGATATTAACAATCTCATTATTTCACTGATACATTTACAGTATGTGAACTGGATCAGATTAATATAAATATAAATGTGTAAAATCTAAATTAAATTGAATGTCACTGTCACTGATTGCAATTGAGATACATTTCTCTGGCTCTCATCTGGCCTGGATTGGATCGGGCTAATTGTCTGAGCTTCTTCCGTTTCGTCCTGTGAGTTGTGGAGCTCAAATCACAGCTGGCTCATGGAAGGTCCTGAGACCACCACAGCGATGTTAGCTGCATCTGTGTGGGGTTCTCCATCTGCTGAAGATGTGGAGGATTTATGACATCAGTCAAAGCTGGTAGGAATACATCCGGGTGACTTTCAAATGAATCTTTAAGGCAATCCGAGCCGAATGTTTTCATGTAGCACAATTTCATGTACAAAAACAATTCAAAATGCTTTGCACAAAACATTAAAAGAAACACTCAAACGAAATAGTAGCGGTATAATCAATACAACAACATTTAAGCTTGCCCCTGATTTGTCGGTTTAAAGCTAGTTCCTTATTGGTTGGTTTAAAGGGGATTTCTGATTGGTCTATTTGAAGCTGACCTCTGATTGGTTGCATTAAATGTGACTTCTGATTGGTCCGTTTAAAGCTGCCTCCTTATTGGTCGGTTTAAAGCTTACCCCTGATTGGCGAGTTTAAAGCTGACCTCTGATTGGCCGGTTTAAAACTGGATCCTGCTTGGCCGGTTTAAAACTGGCTCCTGATTGACTGGTGTAAAGCTGGCCTCCTGATTGGTCCGTTTAAAGCTAACCTTTGATTGGTTGGTTTAAAGCTGACATCTGATTGGTCGGTTTAAAGCTGACCTCTGATTGGCCGGTTTTAAACTGGCTCCTGATTGGTGGGTTTAAAAATGAACTCTGATTGGTTGGTTTAAAAGTGACTTCTGATTGGTTGGTTTGAAGCTGACCTCTGATTGGGTGGTTTAAAGCTGCCTCCTGATTGGTCTAATTAAAGCTGGCTCCTGAATGGCCAGTTTAGAGCTGGCTCCTGATTGGGGACTTAAAGCTGGCTCCTGATTGGTCGGTTTAAAACTGGCTCCTGATTGGTCGGTTTAAAGCAGGTCCCTAATTGTCCGATTTAAAGCTGGCTCCTGATTGTCCGGTTTAAAGCTGAAGTCTGATTGGTCGGTTCAAAGCTGGCTCCTGAGTGGTCGGATTAAGCTTGCTCCTGATTCGTCGGTTTAAAGCTAGTTCCTTATTGGTCGGTTTAAAAGTGACTTCTGATTCGTCCATTTAAAGCTGACGTCTGATTGGCCGGTTTTCAGCTGACATCTGATTGGTCAGTTTAAAGCTGCCTCCTTATTGGTCGGTTTAAAGCTTACCCCTGATTGGCGAGTTTAAAGCTGGCTCCAGATTGGCCAGTTTAAAGCTGGCCCCTGATTAGCCGGTTTAATGCTCACCAGTGATTGGTCGGTTCAAAGCCGGCTTCTGATTGGTCGGTTTAAAGCTTAGCCCTCATTGACCAGTTTAAAGCTGGCTCTTGGTTGGCCGGTTTTAAGCTGGCCCCTGATTGGTCGGTTTAAAGCTGGCTCCTGATTCGTCGGTTTTAAGCTGGCTCCTGATTGGGTGGTTTAATACTGCCTCCTTATTGGTCGGTTTAAAACTGGCTCTTGATTGGCCTGTTTAAAGCTGGACCCTGATTGGCCGGTTTAAAGCTAACCAGTGATTGGTCGGTTCAAAGCTGACTCCAGGTTGCTCGGTTTAAGGCTGGCTCCTGTTTGGCCGGTTTAAAGCTGGCCCCTGATTGGGCGGTTTAAAGCTGGTTCCTGATTGGCTGGTTAAAACTGACTTCTGATTGGTCGGTTTAAAGCTGACCTCTTTTTGGCCGGTTTAAAGCTGGCTCCTGCTTGGCCGGTTTAAAACTGGCCCCTGATTGGCTGGTGTAAAGCTGGCCTCCTGATTGGTTGGTTTAAAGCTGGCTCCTCATTGGTCGGTTTAAAAATGAACTCTGATTGGCCGGTTTAAAGCTGGCTCCTTTTGGCCAGTTTAAAACTGGCTCCTGATTGGTCAGTTTAAAGCATGCCCCTTATTTGGCCGGTTTAAAGCTGGCTCCTGATTGGCTGGTGTAAAGCTGGCCCCAGATTGGCCGGTTTAAAGCTAACCAGTGATTGGTCGGTTCAAAGCTGGCACCTGATTGGTCGGTTTAAAAATGAACTCTGATTGGTGGGTTTAAAGCTGGCCCCGTGATTGGTCGGTTTAAAGCTGGTTCCTGATTGGCTGGTTAAAACTGACTTCTGATTGGTCGGTTTAAAGCTGACCTCTCTTTGGCCGGTTTAAAGCTGGCTCCTGCTTGGCCGGTTTAAAACTGGCTCCTGATTGGTCGGTTTAAAAATGAACTCTGATTGGCCGGTTTAAAGCTGGCTCCTTTTGGCCAGTTTAAAACTGTCTCCTGATTGGTCAGTTTAAAGCATGCCCCTTATTTGGCCGGTTTAAAGCTGGCTCCTGATTGGCTGGTGTAAAGCTGGCCCCAGATTGGCCGGTTTAAATCTAACCAGTGATTGGTCGGTTCAAAGCTGGCACCTGATTGTTCGATTTAAAAATGAACTCTGATTGGTGGGTTTAAAGCTGGCCCCGTGATTGGTCGGTTTAAAGCTGGCCCCTGATTGGTCGGTTTAAAGCTGGTTCCTGATTGGCTGGCTAAAACTGACTTCTGATTGGTCGGTTTAAAAATGAATTCTGATTGGTCGGTTTAAAGCTGACCTCTCATTGGCCGGTTTAAAGCTGGCTCCTGATTGGGCGGGTAAAACTGGCACTTGATTGGTCAGTTTAAAGCTGCCTCCTTATCGGTCAGTTTAAATCTGTCCTTTGATTGGCCAGTTTAAAGCTTAGCCCTGATTGGTCAGTTTAAAGCTGGCTCCTGATTGGCTGGTTTAAAGCTTCCCCCTTATTGGTCGGCTTAAAGCTGACTCCTGATTGGCCGATTTAAAACTGGCTTCTCATTGGTCGGTTCAAAGCAGGTCCCTAATTGTCCGGTTTAAAGCTAGCTCCTGATTGACCGGTTTAAAGTTGAAGTCTGATTGGTCGGTTCAAAGCTGGGTCCTGATTGGTTGGTTTAAAGCTGGCTCCTGATGGGCCAGTTAAAGCTTTCTCCTGATTGGTTGGTTTAAAATTTGCTCCTGATTGGTCGGTTTTAAAGCTGGCTCCTGATTGGTCGGTTCAAAGCAGGTCCCTAATTGTCCGGTTTAAAGCTGGCTCCTGATTGACCGGTTTAAAGTTGAAGTCTGATTGGTCGGTTCAAAGCTGGGTCCTGATTGGTTGGATTAAAGAAAGTTCAAAGAAACTGAAATGAAAAAATAAAAACTTAATCCATTCTAGTCAAATGCAGCTGAGAACAGATGGGTCTTTTACCTGGATTTAAATACACTGAGTGTTTCAGTAGATCTAATGTTTTCTGGAAGTCTGTTCCAGATCTGTGGAGCATAGAAGCTGAATGCAGCTTCTCCATGTTTAGCTCTGACTCTAGGAACTGATAAAAGACCGGATCCAGATGATCAGAGAGGTCTGGCTGGTACATACTGGGTCAGGAGGTCAGACATGTACTTTGTGTTACACCATTCAAAGCTTTATAAATCAGCAGCGGGACTTTAATTTTGACGTTAAAGTTTTTAAGTAAACTAACCTGCTTTAACCGGCTAGCCTTTGCAGCATCACGTGCACTGATGGGGTCGGTGTGCTTATGATGATGCACAGAGCGAACTGCCCACCCAGTCAGTCACATGACCTGCTTCCTGCCCAGTGCCTTTATATGACCCTGCATCTCTCTGTGGAGTGGAAACAAGCACCAGCCACAGGTGAGTGCGTTCTTCCTTCATTCTGCTCATTTTTGCTGGGACTGTGGTTGCTGTTAGTGCATGTGTCATCTCGGTAACTGTGGGAGTCGCTAGAGCCGGTCTTAAGACCAAAGGACCAAAAATTCTAGGAAAATAAATATTTCTTTAAAAAAGTTTCAGGTGAGTAAAAAGTAGACAATAAAAATGAATCTCAAAAGAGTAAAGAGTACTTTGTGGGAAAAAATAATGTATAATCAGCAGGTTTTCTGTCAAACAGACAAAAAAGTTTTTGGTGGTAAAAGAATTTAAATAGAGATTTGATCAAAGGGCTTGTTTAGTCCCCCTTTGAGCTTGTGTTGTGGTTCAGACAAAACGATGATGTTCTTTGGGTTCTTCCTCACAGACATATTTGAGTAGAAGGAAAAAATATGGCATTGTAACTGAGTAAATGTGGCAACACGTTTCTTCTAGTAGTTAAATGAGTAGATTACTGCATTAAACTTGGACTACTTTCATCTCAATGTTCATTTTTTTGACGATATCTTTTTTCTCCCTGACCGCCTTGTAACCACAACATACTAAGAAACTGTGAACTGTTTTTGTTTTGAAATACATGGGTGTTTACATTTGTAGCATTATTCTCCTTTTGACTTAAAAATAAAAGATGGATCAGATGTTCTGTTTAGAGTGAGAAGAAAGAGGGGTTTACCTCAGAGAGGACCAGCAGTAGACTTGCTGCTCCATCTTCTTCCTGAACAGTTTTCTGTGCTCACTTTTTTATTTTTGCAGCTAAACTTGTTTGTTGCTTCAGACTGAACAGATGTAGTTTGACTTCTTAAAAATCTACATTTTTGATAGAGCTGATAGAAAATGTTTCAAAGCTTAGCAGAAAGCTCTGAAGCTTTTCTAAATATAAATTTTTTGTATTCATTTTGGACTAAATTAGGTTTAGAATAGATCACAACTTGACTGAGAAAAGAATGTCTATTCTTCTTGTTCCACAAAGATTCCTCTGATTCACGTCTACTCTCATGCCCTGTTTTAAGGCCCAGAGTGCTTTACAGTCAGTCTTATTTACCCATACACACACACCCACACACCGATTCACTGTCTCATCCTGACACCAACTTATAACCACCAGGAGCAGTGTGGGGTTCAGTGTCTTGCCCAACAAACACTTTGTTACAAGGACTGACCACTCTTACCTCTGCACCACACTATGCACCAGAGCAAATGTTGTTGTTTTTTTTTTACTGTTGTATCAAGAGCAACAATTTCATTTGCAAAGATTAGGTTAAATATTCTCTTTGGTTTTGCCTGACATTAGACACAGGATTGATTAAAAGGGAAAGACCCTCCAGTGTTACATTCCTCTTATTCTCCTAACAGTGTAATTATGGAGTCTGATGAAAGTGGGTTCAAAGGAAGATCTCAGCCTCTCTGAGACACTTTAGAGAGCAGCCTGGCACTGAAGGAACTTCTCTGTTAGTCAAAGGCAGAGCTCAGTGGCTGTTCATGTCACTCATCACTGTTTTCTAGCTTAGTTCTTCATACACCATTGTTTCCAGACTTGGCCACCAACAATAGACTCCACTCTCCTGACCAGTCTTAGACTGCCTCCCCAGCACATTATAACATATGAGAGGATGCTGAAGACAACTGTCTTGTAGAGCTCATATAGGAGTTTTGAGCAGTCTCCACACTGACTTTTTATGCACACATCTTGTATGAGTAGGGCAGTCCAACTTGGTGTCCAGCTGCAGACCCAGGTACTTGTAAGTGGAAACTTCCTCAACCTCCACTTCAGTGAAGACAGGCTGAAGTGGTGGTACGGCCCAACGATAATCCAGGACCATATTCTTTGGTTTAGAACAGCGGTCAGCAACCTTTAACAGTAAAAGAGCCATTTGGGCTCATTTTCTACTGATCAAAACCTAGAAGGAGCCGCATAGATTTTACTTTAGCCTTTAGAAAAAATGGATTCATGACCTTCTTTTTTTTGGCATGAACAAAAGCAGTAATATAAAAAACTATCATCTCTCAAAGTGTGATTTTTTTTTTTGGTTTGACAGAAGCTCAAATAACTTATTTTCAAAATAAAAGCTGATCTGTTCCAAACAGGATCATCTCAGTGCAGCTCTGGACAGCTAGTAACCAATGTTGTTCAGCATAAGATAATATGTGCTTTTAACTCATAAAAGATCAAAGTTTTCACCAAAGTTTTGCTTTGCATATAAAATCTGTTCATTCTGGAGGTAGAGTTGAACAAACAAGACGTCTTCAGGTCAACAGGATGTAAAAACCTACATAGTTTATCATCTATGTGAACCTCAGACATCAGTTTATACATTTAACTCATCTAAATTAATAAATGCTAATTAAGTAATCCCGTTATCTTTGGGATGCAGATGACTCCAACCACATATTGATGTGTGATTCCTTCCATGACAAATGTGGACAGGATTTTATGTCTGCCATGGACATTAGTGAAACTCAAAAATCAAAGACAAAAAAAGTTCATCGCACTGTCTGGTGGGGTCCAGATGACCCCACTTTTAATGTAAACAAGCTAAGGAGAGCTGAAGGGTTAAAAAATTACTATTTTACTTTATTTTTTATTTTTGGTTGTTTTTTCCGTCTTTGTTCTCAGCAGTCTTACACTGCTAGATTTTCTTATTTTATTTTGGAGTTGGATCTTGGTAGCTTTAGTTTGTGGGCTTTCTTTATTTGTTTTCTTTAGTTAGTTTTGGTTAGGGGGAGCTGCTGACTCTGACAGTCGACATGTCTGGGTCAGCAGTCTCCATGACCTATTTTATGTTTGTCCAAGGAGCCACCATGGAGAGATAAAAGAGCCACATGTGGCCTGTGTTTCTTTGGCACCACTCTGAACAAGTTCATGTCTAGAATCAATCTTCAGCCATCATCCTAACACTCAAAAAAATCTTATAAAGAAACTGAAGTGAGTTGTTTTAATAAAAATGTTTAAAAGCAAAAATATTTTGCTCTTAAAAATTTGATCATTGTTCTGGTGGAGCTTCTCTCCAGATGTAGCAGCCCCTCCTCAGCATCCCTGCGGGATGCTGAGGAGCAGCAGATGTTTTGTGGTCACATCCATACAGGTGACTTTTCTTTCCCTCAGCTGAAAATCCTCGAAACCTTTTCAGTTTGCTGTTTGTACTATTTCCAAATATCTTTGGATAAATGTTTATAGAGTGACAGAGACTGAAACGGAACCAGACAAACATTGCCTTATTTCCTGCTTTCAGAGCCTTTCCTGTTAAGGCTGATCATTGTCTGGGTTCTTCATCTCCGACGGTGCAGGATGTTACTGGTGCTACTCTACTGTTGGTCCTTCTGTCTGCTTAGACTTTCATCCTCCCTCATTCATGGACACATGCCAGCGGACCAGGGTCCGGTCTCCAGCCACCGAAGTGATGCACCTTACCTGCCGGACATTGGTCAGTAACGCTTGTTCGTAAGGCTTCTTTCATCCCATCTGTCAACATCCAACCATCCATCCTGTTATAGCTGTCATGATGGCTGGAAACTGGATCCCAGGCCCATCAAAAGAACCACAGATTAGCAATGTTTTTCCAAGTTTCTTTGTCACAACTCCCCTTATGGGTGGATATAGGGTGTCAGCTTGTGAAAAGGATCAAACCTGTATCTAGTAGTATGGGCAGACACGACCAAGGTTTTACTAATGACTAGAGTGTGAGAGCACCGTATGACACTATCACCGGCTGTTTCTGTGCTTCTGGGAAGACCCCACAGAGGCATAGAGCAGCTGCAACTGCAACTCTATTTACAGTAAAAAGGGTAAATATTGAGAA